>NC_073695.1:128344173-128530592 GCF_029784165.1 Wyeomyia smithii
CATAGGTTTTATGATGTTTTTGATAAAAAATGCACATTTTTTAAACATTTCTAGCAATTCGAGTTCTAATAAAATTTTGTCCTTTAAAATTTCAAACAAATTCTCCAGGGATCAAACTTCAAGATAATTTTTGACGTAGAACTACGTTTTACTATAGCATACCACACAGGGATGCAAACTGAAAAACTGGGACGAAATTTGTCCCTTTTCAAATGTTTATAGGTCGGTTGGTTTTCAACCGATTTTCTTCATTCTTGCAGCAATCGATTGGAAAATTATACACGCATCTGCCCAAATGCAGAAAAATGTTGTTTGAATATACGAAATATTGCACTATTGAAAATTGTCAAGCCTTGTTGACATAAAAATAACTGCTGAATCCGGTTCACGAAATTCACAACCCTTCATTAGTGGACATTATAACTCATTACCCAAGTAAAAATATTGGTTTTATCAAAGTTTTATAGCGCTCAATACAGCCGAAAAAGCTCTATAAAACTTTAATAAAAACAGTTGTGTTACTAGGGTAATGAAACACTCAATGCATTTGTTAATAGTGTACGAAGTTCTACGTCATTTATGCGGTCGTGTCCTGGATACAACCTCCTAATTTTTTTATCAGCTCCTCCGTTCCCATCCATGTTGAACCACGCTATATCATGTTTTTTTAGCAACATCAAATTTTTCGGACGGATTTACAAACTTCCGCTAAGTGTGGAGTATTTTATGGACACTCCCCAAATGATCAATAGTAACCAGAGACGTTGACAAGATAACCAATATATTGTTAATAAAAGTTTCCATACCGATTTCGGAGTTATTTGTAACATAATAAAAAATATATACCTTATATCGAGGTAAAATGTACCTTATATCGAGTGACGCTATATCGAAAGTACCTTATAACGAGGGTGCCTTATATCAAAGTAAGCCTGTAGTAAGAAAATTACGGGATTCGGTCGATAATTCAACGTGATTTTCCAACTTATCAACTTGATCTTTTGGTCAGTAGTGCAGTGAACTAGGGGGAGAAAAAGGTTGTATGAGTCTTGGTAGCCCGGATAATCGGTTGAAGTGATACCAATTCATCGAAATTGTGAATCAATTCAATTCAGCTCAATTTAAACATTTAGTGTGAAAACAGTTCTCCACTGTTGCCTGTGTGGGTTAAACCCCACTTGCGGGGAATCACAAAGATGTGATAAACATTTCATTAGATATTGTATTGATCAACTGTCCTTATAAGGACAACAAATGAATATTTGAAGAGTTAATATTCTCTTGTTTTGCGCCATAGTACAAAGATGATTATCTTCATCTACATGCATTCTCTGACTGTTGTTACGTATTTGCGCCGCTTGGAGAATGCGAATGAATGCGCGATGCGATTCGGCAAGACGAAATGTCTTGAAATGTATAGATCTACTTCACCGTATAAAGAGCGCGTTCTGCAAAACCGTAGCCTTTGTTCCGTTTCTGTTCAATTATGTCGTATTGAATGTGCATATTACAATTCGGAAGCACTTCAACTTCTCATTTGCGCAAAATTTTAAAAATATTCAATAAACTTCATTCAAAATATCAAACGAAGAGAAATTACAATACTGCCAATAACGGCTAACGTTTATTTTTTAGAAAAAAATGACTTACACGCAAGCAGCCGGGTTATTCCGAAGCGAGTGGGCTATGGAATCCCAGCTAACACTATTGAACGCATTTTTCACGTTCAACGTGACGATTGCGCAATAGCGAATGCCCCATCTTTTACGCTGGAGTGCTACCTCTGCTGTTTTGGTGACGGACAGAATAGCATCCATCGTAGACTTGCCTTTTCGGAAGCCGAACTGGTTACTCGACAGACCGTTTGCACTTTCGGTGTACCTAACCAGTCTATTGAGAATAACCTTCTCGAGCACCTTACCCGCCGTATCGAGCAGACATATCGGTCTGTATGCCGACGGGTCACCAGGTGGTTTCCCTGTCTTCGGCAATAAGACCAGCTTCTGTCGCTTCCATCTCTCTGGGAATGTACAGTCATCCAGGCACTTCTGCATGACTTCCCGGAATAGTCTGGGGGCCTCTTTGATGGCCTTCTTCACAGCCAGATTCGGAATCCCATCCAATCCCGGTGCCTTTCTCACCTTCAGGGAGTTGGCGATCGCGATGAGTTCCTCATTCGTAACCGTTTCCGCCTCCTCTGCCTCGGCACGGCTAACGCCGTCACTCATATATTGGGTGTTCGGCAGGTTGGCCGACCACCTCTGGTCTGAGTTTGAGATACTGGAACGTCGGTGAAGTGACTCGCCAGCCGGAGGCCAAGGATTTGGCTCGTGGCGTGGAAAGAGTCCCTCTATGATCCGCTCAAGCATCGCTGGTGATTTTTCTGCGGGCGCAATCGCACCAGTCTTGGCCATCACCATCCTATAGGCGTTACCCCACGGGTTAGTGTTGGCACTAGCGCACAGTCTTTCGAAGCACGCACGTTTACTAGCTTTTATTGCTCTCTTAAGCGCCGCTTTTGCGGAACTGAATGCCCCTCGACGATTTTCCCTTTCTTCGTCAGTTCGCGCACGTTGAATCCTTCTTCTCGCTTGAAGACACGCTCTGCGGAGGTCCGCTATCGCGTCGGTCCACCAGTAGACTGGTGGCCTTCCATGCCTAGGCTGGCGGTTCCTAGGCATAGTGGCGTCGCACGCCCGCGAAAGTAATGCAACAAGTTGATCAGCGCTCAGGTTACGAGTTCTGCTCGCCTCGTGTTCTAGTCTAATTGCTTCCGCAAATACCTTTTCGTTGAAGTGTGATATCCTCCACCCGCGAGGAGCTGGAGTGTTAATTCTACTCACCACATGCGGTCTCGTTTTACAGTCTACGCCAGACGGTCGCTATGAGTGTAGCCATCGTCTACCCTCCAGTTCGTGATCAATCCTGGACTACAGAATGTCACATCGATGATCGACTCCGCGCCGTTTCCACTGAAGGTGCTCTTCAAGCCGACGTTGGCCAGATCTATGTTGAGCTTCGCCAAAGCCTCCAACAAGATCCGGCCTCTCTGGTTTGTGCGTCGACTTCCCCACTCAGTTGCCCATGCGTTGAAGTCGCCCGCCACTACCAACGGTGATAGACCGATCAGCTCCCCGGTGGCTCGGTCGATCATCCTTGCGAACTGCTCGGTAGACCAACGAGGCGGAGCATAGCAGCTGCAGTAGTACACTCCGTTCACCTTGGCAACCGCGTATCCTTCGTGTGAAGTTGACACTATCTCTTGAACCGGGAACCTGCTCGTCGTCCATATTGCCGCCATACCGGACCCGTCCGAAATCCAGTTACCGTTTCCGGAAGGAATTCGGTAGGGGTCCGAGATTATGGCGATGTCCGACAACGACTCAGTGACTGCTTGGTATAGCAGTTGCTGAGCCGCGAAGCAGTGGTTCAAATTTAGCTGTGTCACTCTCACGCCCGTGGCTTGCTAGTCGGCTAACCGGCCGTGCACCTCGGGCCTCCCATTATGTGCTTTGCGTCACGCTTCCCAGCGCACGCCAAGCACTTCGGGGGCTCTCCGCAGTCTTTGCTTTTGTGGCCTGCAGCACCGCACCGCCTGCATAGGGAGCTCCTGTCAGGCCCCTTGCAGCTAAAGGACTTGTGTCCTTGCTCGAAGCATCGAAAGCAGACCTCCGGCGGCTGGTAGATGCTGAGTGAGCACATTGACCAGCCCACTTTGAGCCTCGCTACCTTTATCGCCTGGTTTGTGTCTACTGACGGAAGCCTGACAGTGGCGGTCTGGGTTCCTACTGGGCCTATGCGCAGTCGAACTGCCTCTGGTGCCACAACCACTTCGCACTGCTCCTTGAGGGCATCCAAGACTTCGCATGCCTCGGTGACTTTGTCCAGGTATTTAAGTTGTAGGGTTACCTGCGACGTGAGTGCCCGAACCTGCACTCTATCTCCAAGCGCCTCTTGGGCCAATGCCCGATAGGCTGGGCCCTTGTTTCTGGCTTCCTTGCGGAGCTCGACGATCATTTCTCCCTTGCGGGATCGGCGGATGCTACGCAAATCTGCCCCCAGATCTTTGAGCTTCACATCGCCTCTCATTGCCTTAAGGACTTCCGAGTACTTTGACTCTTGAGTGCGTCGCCCTTATTTTTAACTTTCTTCGACGCAGGATTTGTAACCGGGTGCGGTTTTTTGGCCACCACTTTTTGGTTCCTACCCCTTCCCGGAACCGTTACCCACGGGTTACCGGGAGCCTTCTGCTCCTTGGCTGCCACCGTGGGCGTTGCTTGCGCCACTCCTACACCGGTCTGAGGGCTGTTTGCGATTAAACGCTTCTTGGTTGTAGCGGGCCGGAAAGCCACACTCTCAAATCCGCGGTTCCGCTCCCCGTATCTTCAAGCAAGTGGCTTAAGCGCCACCTCAAAGAGGACCACTTGCCTGTCTTGGCTTGCCCGGCCAGAAACTCCGCTTCAGGGCGGGTCAGGGTGATAAACTGAGGGAAAACGAAAAGGCAGATGCACTTCACTAAGGTACTCAGTCTCATGCGTTTCAATACCGAAGAAATTCGCGAAAATAATCCTAAAACCTCAAACACCGAACTCGTGATTCTCCTCACTGGACCAATTCTGAGCAATCAGATTGCTGCCCAGTTCAGCGTAACCAGAGTGCGGGGACTGTTTTCCCAGGCAGTCCACCTGGAGTACCAAAACAAACAAACTAGAACGAACGCGAGACGTGAGACACCTTAGAATACCTAAATCATCAAAAACATCACTTCAACAACAGGGAAACGCACTATCTTACTTTTACAATTATATTTACAAGCATGCTTCGTTTTACTACTAACTAAATTTTGGCCATCTATAACTAGCTCACTAACCTATAGTGTGCGTGGGTGTATTCTATTGGCTATGCCATAAAGCTATCTTTCAAAGGTGGGGGTCTTGGCTGAACTTTACTCTGCGCAGAGATTTATTTCTAGCGTACTCACTCTTATGGCGGCTACTCACACCTCTCCTTTCTAGCCGTCGTTCAGCATCCAACGGTACTTAGCGGCGATCTACTGCAAACGGCGTCCAACAGCAATCACCGCACCATCCGGGTACGGTCGTGTTTTAGCGATGGCGTCGGTTCTATATTGGCTGCATATGCCGATCAGTCCGATCAGCGACTCAACATGGGCCGCCCTAGTGTGCGGCGGCTGGCAGAATGGGCCTTGTCCTGGCTGACGGCGTGTCACAGAAGTGTGCGGTAGGAGGGTGGATGTACTTTGCTGGCGGTGGGTTTATGGCTTCGCCAAGCGCTTTAATATCTAACGTAAAAAGCCGTCGAACGGCTGTTCGATGCGGTTAGGTTACACAGTTACAGCCAAACCCTGACAAACTTTACCTTTGTTTTCACCACACTTGCTGGCAAAGTCTCCACTAAATTTATAGCTACTCCTAACATGCGCTAATCCTATCAAAGAAACAACACTTAAAACAACTAGCTAATCTAAGACAACCTCACGCTAACACAAACCTCGAACAAATTCGCGAACAACACAAAAACACACACTCTGGCTTCTTTCGCCGTTCGATTATAAATGATCGAAGCGAGATTGGTTTGCCCCTCAGATCAAACGAGACATTTGGTTTGAAACCGGAAATTTTACAACGAACTTCCACGGCAAATTCAAACCCGAGTTTCTATCTCCCTTTCCCATTAGATTCATGCATCTAACCATTTCATTTCCCGAGTTTAATGACCTGCGCTGGCTGGGATTTTACCAATAAGAACAAGCAAGTAAGTCGCAGTATCGTGCTTGAGATTTTGGGTTGCGTCACCGCGAATGAGAGGCTAAAGGAAGAGCAAATATTCAAACGGCTAACTCGTACGCAAGGTGTAATTGCGCCTGGTTAGCCAACTAACCATGATCTTTATAGTAGATCAGCTATAAATTCGAAAATTGACAAAGAATAATTATGCAACTTTAATTCACCAACATGATTGCTACATAACACCCCGGTCTGTTTTACGAAAATTTGATTGTAGGAGTACAATCAAATTTTCGTAACTGCAAACCTGACAGAAACGAATTACCAAATGAGAAAATTGTGGAAGAAAATTATGTGCAGAATATTTACAAAAAGCAATCATTACTTAAGCTCCTATTTACAATATTTACAAAATGTTAGGTTCATCAAGAAATTCAAACTATGGGCGTGTAACGTTCTTTCGGTACTGTACGGTGATTCAATTAAATTTCCCAAATAGATTATTCCCAAATACGGCATCGCTTTATTTTTTAAAACGAGCTTCCAATATTCCAAGGCAGTTTTACTATAGGACCGCTCCAATCACGATGTTGGAAAGGCACCCCCAACAAAACTCCCATGCTATTTACTTTTCGAGAGAATTTTCCTTCTTTGGAAACTTCTCTCTATTAGGCAAACGCATTATCCCCAAATTAAAAACTCCCCAGCAGTAACTCTAACGACGACTCTTCGTCTAGTGAGAAATCTGCCACATAAAATTCATATATACCCCAAACAATTACAACAATAAATTGGCACATTCACATACAGGACTACTCCAACACTATGATTGGAAAGGTATCCAACATAAATCTTCCTTGTTTTACGTCAAAGACACCCCAGGACACACCTGAACACGAATCTTTGCACGCAAAACGCAATAACCCACATTAATTTACCCAGCAGTAACTCATACACCGAAATCAACGGTTACAGAGAAAGCTGCCACTGCAATTCGCATAAATACCCAACATACAACGATTATGCTTCTACGCCGGACTACATCCGACCACATGAAACATTAATCGACATAAAGAACTCCAAATTCATTTTGCGAAATGTTTCTAACATCGAACATAATCGACCATAACGAAACAGACGAAAAATGAGTAAACACCCTGTGCTATAAAAAGCTCCGCACTGAATTACGCACACATATGAACACCCGTACAGCAGCGATAGAAACGTCAAACGTAAAGTAAACAGTGATTAAGAAGAGTGTGTTTTGTGCTACGGGAAAGTAAATCGGAAAAAAACAGGTAAGAAAAATGATAATTTTATATAATTCATACGGAAGTTCACTAAAGAGAACTTCCATATAAAACTATGTTTTGTAGGACCATATCACCGCCCCCATCGGCACCTAACGGACGGGCTACACTACCCGGGTACGAGTAGGATCTGGAGGCGAATATTGGGATGAACCGGACATCGAGGGAAAAAAGTGAACAGGAAAGATGACTTCCAATTACAGGTAAGATTTTGTACAAGAACTAATATGGTTATTTTTTTATTTTTAGGATAGCCGGACAACTGGAATCAGATTCTGCGCTGAAGGACGGCCGCAGCGGCTTGCTAGCAGGACGGCAGCGAGCCATAAATTCCAAACCATAAACTTTCCAAAATATATTTTTTTCAACCCAGACAAAAATTGCAGAAACTAACAATATTTTTAAGCAAACCATGTTAACTAACATAAATAATTAACTGGATAAACAAATGAATAAATAACAGATAGAGAAAATAAATAAATTAACCCTAATTCAGCAACCATATAAACATGTAAATAAATATTTACTTATATTCTAAATATAAATAAATAAATAAATAACATGCAATTAAATCTACTATTTACAAATTAAACTGACCATACTTACTCAAAATAATAAATTTAAGTAGCAGGACAATTTAAAAATATACATAGCGTTAGGTACTAACTTACACCTAAGACTCGATGTAGTTGCACACACTAACATTACTGACGCCGAAAGGGAAATTTTACATTCGCCTCGTTTTTTCCTTGCCCTTAATTTTGTCTAACGTCTTTTAGAAGTCTTTCCCTGGTAAAACGAAGAAACTCTCTTCGTTTGATGCTAACATTCACCAAGAATTCGTTGTCTGTGGACGAGTCTTGATGAAATATTTCGCATCAATTAACTCAAAACAATTTCTTCGTTCCAACTTGCCATTTTCTCGTTTCAACGCATTTCGTAAAGTTCCTCGAGCGTTTCAGCATCAAGGATCCCCCGGTAAATAGATGGTTTTGTGAGGGCCGCACTAATGTGCGCATCCTTACGAAATGGCAGAACAGTGTTTCTGCACCAGAGCTTTCGCATCCATGGCTCAGATGTCTCGACTCAATTGAGCGATACATAGCTTGAAAATGTTTGAAGAATTTCAACAAAATGAAATTGAGAATTGGAACAAATTGTTACCATTCTACACAATCTTAAAATTTTAGTGCGGCGAGTATTAGTAGAACTGAGTCATTACTCGACCACGGCGAAATCATCGCTTTGGGCTCACTTCTAATTCGTGTTTCCACTACTTTCGACAGGTCATTGCCCAGCTCCTTCTTAAACTTCATGCTCTGTTCTACGAGGCCAATACTCTTACGGGCCGCTTTTGATTGTGCAGATTCAGCAACTTGCCCAATGACCATTGAGAAAGCGGAAAGAAATTCGGTCCCTCACTTAATTCAAAATTGAAAAACGTTACTCCGTAGAGCTACATAGCTTTGAAAATCAAAATTTTATTCTTGTCACTCCGTAGAGATGCAAAGCTTAGAAAAAATCAAATTTTATTTTGTCACTCCGTAGAGTTACATAGCTCGAAAAAAAAAATCAATTTCATATTGTCACTCCTTAGAGTTACATAGCTGGAAAAGAAATCAATTTCATGTTGTCACTCCGTAGAGTTTCATAGCTGGAAGAAAAAATTATCAACATTTTGCAACGGTGGAAACGTTAGACTAAGGACGAGACAATTTTTTGAGAAATTTACAATTGTAAATTCCCAGTCTTCGCCCTTCTAAATCGTCAAGATCGTAGCAATGTGCCCCTACAACCCTCCTTACCACCGCTGGAATGTACTTCGGTGCCAGCTTGGCGCAAAACCCTTTCCCTTTGTCCGACTGCTCCGTATTCTTTTTGAGCACCTGCTCACCGACCGAGTAGGTAGGACAGTTCGCATTGGAGCGCAGGTTGTAGTACGAGGAGTGCTTTTCATAAGCGGTATTTAAATTTTTCCGCACATCTTCTAACATCTTTTCCCTCTCCTCGTCTACAATCTTGTCGTTACTCGGAGTTGGAGCGTCGCGCAGATGCCGATATTCCCGGCCGTCGGATACCATGTTCCGACCAAACATGACAAAATAAGGAGTGTAGTGGGTGGCTTCGTGGACGGAGTTTCTCACCGCGTTGGCGATCTGTTGCAGGTTATTCGCCCATTCTTTGTGATCCTTCTTGATGCAAGCCCGAATAGCAGTCGTTATCACCCTGTTAACCCTTTCCGTGTCATTCACCTGGGGGTGGTAATTGGGCGTTCTCCAGTGTGTGACATGGTAACGGGTCAACAGATCGTTGAATAACGAAGAGGTGAACTGGGATCCATTGTCCGAGAGGATCACTTCCGGCACTCCAAACAGCAGGAACAGAGAATTCTCCACGAAGCTGACTAACGATTCAGCTGTTGCTTGTCGGAAGGGCTGCACGATCACGAATTTGGAAAATAGGTCCATTACCACCAGAAGGCACGTATTTCGATTTTTGCCCGAAGTTGGCAGAGGGCCGACATAGTCCATTGCGAGAAATTGCCACGGGTACTGAGCGATCTTTTTCTGATTGGCCATGGGAGGTGTCGTGTTCTGATTCGAAGCTTTGCTCATCTGACACGTTAAGCAGGTTTGACAGATTCGCTTCACTTCACTGCTCATGTATGGCCAATAGAGTCGTTCCCGCACAGCATTCAATGTTTTTTCCAAGCCCAGATGTGCACGTTCGTGAATCCTACGCACAATCTCGGGTCTCTCCGCTTTCGTTGGATACCGTTTCCACTGGAATCGCGGATCCTCAACTCTTCCGTCCACCTTCACGAACTTCCAGATTTCCCCGTTGGCAACACGAAAGTCTGGGTAGTTGGCTGGCTCTTGCTGGATTTTATTGGCCAGATCTTGTTGTTCGACATCTACCGCCTGTACAGAAATAGTTTCGACTGACCGGGACAAACAATCCGCCAGGATATTGCTCTTGCCCTTTCTGTACTCCAGCTCGATGTCGTACGACTGGATTTTTAGAGCCCAACGAAGCAGTTTCGCATTGCCAGATTCAACCCCAATCGAAAACAGCCACAACAAACTTCGAGCATCGGTGACTACCTTAAATCGGGTCCCTTCAACAAAGTGGCGGAAATGTTCGATCGCCAAGAGCACTCCCAAACATTCCTTCTCGACACTCGCATATTTCCGTTGAGTGCTACTTAACTTTTTGCTGAAGTAGGCCACGACTTCCGGCACGTTATCGTGGTGTTGAATCAGGGCTGCCCCAACAGCATTATCCGAAGCATCGGACTCGATCGAGAACGGAAGCGAAAAATCTGGATTCCCCAAGATCGGTGCTGAAACTAACGCAGCTTTTAGCTCCCCGAAGGCGGTTTCAGCTGCCTCAGTCCAGACAAACTTCGCTCTCGATTTTTTTAGAAGATCGGATATCGGCGCCACGATCCGACTGTACTCTCGGATGAAACGTTGGTAAAATCCGGCCAGACCCAACAGACGACGAATGTCTTTTACGTTTCGGGGTCGAGCGTAGTTCAAGATCGGGGCGATTCGGCTATTGTCCATGGCTACCCCTTCTTCGTTAAGCAAGTAGCCTAAATAGGTGACCTGCTTGCGACAGAAGCGGCTTTTGTCAAGCGAGATGGTTAGGTTGGCTTTAGCTAGGCGTTCCGCCACGATCCGCAGAAGCCGGACGTGTTCCTCAAACGTCTTCGTAGCGATGACGATATCGTCTAGGTAGACGAAGACGTTTGGCTCTAGGTCGAAGCCTATCACACGGTCCATGAGGCGACACATCGTGAAGGGCGCATTAGTTAAGCCAAACGGACAGACTTTGAAGCGGAACAATCCTTGTGGGGTCCTGAAAGCGGTATAATCCCGACATTCCTCCTTCAAAGGAATTTGGAAATACGCATCTTTCAGGTCCACAACGGAATAATACTTGGCCTTACCAAGCCGGTGGAATATTCCTCCCATGTTGCGCATGGGATAGGAATCTTTCTTGGTCCAAGCATTGATCCGCCGCGAGTCTAAACACACTCTTAATTTCCCATTCGTTTTGCGAACAGGAACCAGAGCACTTGCCCACTCGCTAGTGCATTCTTCGATGGCATCCATCCGTTTGTACCTCTCTAATTCTGCTTCCATCTCCGCCTGTACTGCAGGCGAACATCGGTACAACGGTTGCCGACACGGTTTTGCCTCCTCTCTGAGCACGATTTCGTGTTGCAGCAGCGATGTTTTCCCCAGTCTGTTTTCGGTCGTACAAGGGAACATCTTGACGACTTTTACCAAACTTCTCCGCTCCTCTACCGTCAGATCATGTTCGGTTTCAACTGTTTCAGGGGTTGTTTTTGATGGCTCTGATAATTCCAAAGCCGGAATATCCAGCGTCTCATCTGGCCCCATTGGTTTTAAAACCGGTAGTGTGGTAATCGATTTTACCCCCGCCGGTACAAAGTCTTCGCCGCAGTGGGCTCGTGTAGCCGACTCGATAGCGGTTATCCGCTCGAAACCGTTCTCTCCCTGAATCATCGGCTGAATACCGAACTGTCTCCAGAAGTCGTAACCAAGGATAAGTTGCTGGGAAACCTGAGGAACTACTAGAGTGGGGAGTACCTTCGTAACTCCTCGGAAGCGTACAGGCAACTGCACGTACCCCAGACTTTCATGGAGGTCTTATCTGCAGTTAAGATCTTCAGAGGACTTGGTTGAAGGATTAATCCGTTTCGCTCGGCAAGGTCAGGAATGTTAGTCACACTGACACTCGCTCCGGAGTCCAACAGTGCATCATACTCTTCGTCGAAGATCCGCACAGTAATGTGCGGACATAGAGTTGTCTGAACCCGCACTTCGCACACCTCCTGAAACGGATCTAAGTAAACGTCATTGGGAACATCTCTCTCAATCGGAATGCGGTTGCTCCCATTCTGGCATTCCCGATTTAGTTTCCCGACCTTTCGTTTGCAACTCGCAGGTGGCTGTCACAGTTACTGGACACCTTCCCGGGATTCCCACAAATATAGCAGAAAACTCGTTTTTCCTCGGAACAGTGTCTCCAGACATGCCCTTTCTTACGACAGTTCCAGCACAACGGGCCCAAGCGCTCCGTTTCGTGTGTTGGTCGCTGCCGCACTTGTCTGGTTTCCACTGAAAGGTTGGCTGACTCTACCGGTTTCCTTCGCTGCTCACCTTTCCGCCCAATAAAATTGACTTCTTCCGCTTCCGAATACGACTCGTCGCTGCTCCGGTTCTCCACTTCGATCTGATGGACTCGATTGAGGGGTCGAGCTGGTCCATCCCTATACTGTCGAAAAGTGGGATCGTAGGCATCGATGCGATATGCGTAGTACTCGAGCTTTCGCAAATCTCGAACCGTTTTACAGGCCAATTTCGATTGGTAATGCGGTCGCATATTGTCCCAGATCACCTCGAAGAGCCGGTGCTGGTCCAACGGTGTGGTCAACAGTTTGTTGAGTCGCTCGATTTCCATTTTAAACGAAAGAAAGGTTTCATTTCGATGCTGCTTACGCTCGTAAATCCGCTGCCGATTCCCTTGGTCCTTATTGGGGTTACCGTACATGTACCGTATCCTTTCTTCAAAGTCCTCCCAAGTGAGAAACTCGTCAGAATAGCATAGGTACCAGTCATAAGCTTCCCCTCTAAGGATCGTATGGATTCGTTGCAGAAGTACATCGTCCGCAATGCGATCCATATGCGCCAAGCGACGGATTTTGTGGAGAAAATCCTCTAATGGCCGTTGCCGACTATCGCCACTAAAGGTCAAATGCCACTTTTCCATTCGGCGGTCAGCGTTCTGAATTTCGGCGTCGCTAATTCGCCGCTCCCTTCGGCTATCTCGCCTGCGATGCGGACTGAACACGTTATCATCCGCGAGAGAGCTGTCGTCGTCGCTAGAATCCCAGCGTTCACGCTCGACTCTGGGGCGATGCTCCCTGCGTCCACTATCTGGATTTGGCGAAGACCGGTTCCGGTCCCTCCGGTTTGTCCCGGTATCGCCTCTCGGACGACTACTGGCATCATGTTCGTGTCTGGGGCGATGCTCCCTACGTTCACGATCTGGATCCGGTGAGTATCGGTTCCGATTCCTCCGGTCTGCCCCGATATCACCTCTCTGACGATCCCGCGATAAGTCGCGTCGAACACGCTCAGGTTCATAACGGTCCCGCCGGTTTCGCTCGTGTTGTTCCGCCCACGGATTGTTGAGGTCTAGAGGAAAGTTCATCGAATGCCGTTCCCGTGGCTTCTCTCTCGCTTTTTGGAAATTTGTCGGACCACCCTCTGAGGCTATCCGCTCGACGCGCGGGGGTGCATTCTGAACCTTCCATTCGTGCCTTCGCCAGTTCCCTTTCCAAACTCGCAATGCGCTCCAGGAGTGCCTGGTCCTCGGACTGTTTTGGAGTTACGGCTGGATCCCGATTCCCGGGAGGTTGCTTCGGGTATGCACCACTCGAAGGATCACGTCGCAAGGCTTCGCCAATTCCGCGTTGTAACTCCTCCAACGAATAACCACCTACTGCACTTCCGTTTGAGTCATCCAACTCCGTCGACAAGTTTCGGCGCGCATCCAACGCTTTTGTCCTACCCTGTTTCTCGTCGGTAACCTTTTTCCCATTAGCTCTGTTCAAAACCTCCCGAATGGAGCCACACAATTCCCGTCGCATTTTCTCCGAGCGAGCATCGGGTGCTTGGCTTCTAGCCGCTCGCATAGCGTAGTGGATCAACCGGAACATGACCCGATCATCCACGCCGCGACCCAACTTCTTCTCCAAATCATAGACCTTACCCGCGATATAGTCAAACTCCTGGTCGATGGTGTATGGCGACAGATAGTTACGCTTTTCACGGATATCGTCGTGAAAGAGATTCCGCAAAAGGCGATATTTAGCTTCTGGCTCAGTAGCCATATCATTTTTCTTACCGCGGATTAACAGTTCATAATCAACCTCTTCGTTCGTGAGGTGATCAGCGTGTGGAAATCTCATGACAGTATACATTAAATCAGTAATGAATAGTAAATAAGATAATATTAAAATAATATGGTACCAAATAATTTTGCAAATATAGCACTCACACTTCCCAATAATCAACATTTATTTTGTATATAATATGTTTAATTTAGAAAATAATTCTTGAAGAAATAGGACGACACGCCCTTCCATGAGGCGACACATCGTGAAGGGCGCATTAGTTAAGCCAAACGGACAGACTTTGAAGCGGAACAATCCTTGTGGGGTCCTGAAAGCGGTATAATCCCGACATTCCTCCTTCAAAGGAATTTGGAAATACGCATCTTTCAGGTCCACAACGGAATAATACTTGGCCTTACCAAGCCGGTGGAATATTCCTCCCATGTTGCGCATGGGATAGGAATCTTTCTTGGTCCAAGCATTGATCCGCCGCGAGTCTAAACACACTCTTAATTTCCCATTCGTTTTGCGAACAGGAACCAGAGCACTTGCCCACTCGCTAGTGCATTCTTCGATGGCATCCATCCGTTTGTACCTCTCTAATTCTGCTTCCATCTCCGCCTGTACTGCAGGCGAACATCGGTACAACGGTTGCCGACACGGTTTTGCCTCCTCTCTGAGCACGATTTCGTGTTGCAGCAGCGATGTTTTCCCCAGTCTGTTTTCGGTCGTACAAGGGAACATCTTGACGACTTTTACCAAACTTCTCCGCTCCTCTACCGTCAGATCATGTTCGGTTTCAACTGTTTCAGGGGTTGTTTTTGATGGCTCTGATAATTCCAAAGCCGGAATATCCAGCGTCTCATCTGGCCCCATTGGTTTTAAAACCGGTAGTGTGGTAATCGATTTTACCCCCGCCGGTACAAAGTCTTCGCCGCAGTGGGCTCGTGTAGCCGACTCGATAGCGGTTATCCGCTCGAAACCGTTCTCTCCCTGAATCATCGGCTGAATACCGAACTGTCTCCAGAAGTCGTAACCAAGGATAAGTTGCTGGGAAACCTGAGGAACTACTAGAGTGGGGAGTACCTTCGTAACTCCTCGGAAGCGTACAGGCAACTGCACGTACCCCAGACTTTCATGGAGGTCTTATCTGCAGTTAAGATCTTCAGAGGACTTGGTTGAAGGATTAATCCGTTTCGCTCGGCAAGGTCAGGAATGTTAGTCACACTGACACTCGCTCCGGAGTCCAACAGTGCATCATACTCTTCGTCGAAGATCCGCACAGTAATGTGCGGACATAGAGTTGTCTGAACCCGCACTTCGCACACCTCCTGAAACGGATCTAAGTAAACGTCATTGGGAACATCTCTCTCAATCGGAATGCGGTTGCTCCCATTCTGGCATTCCCGATTTAGTTTCCCGACCTTTCGTTTGCAACTCGCAGGTGGCTGTCACAGTTACTGGACACCTTCCCGGGATTCCCACAAATATAGCAGAAAACTCGTTTTTCCTCGGAACAGTGTCTCCAGACATGCCCTTTCTTACGACAGTTCCAGCACAACGGGCCCAAGCGCTCCGTTTCGTGTGTTGGTCGCTGCCGCACTTGTCTGGTTTCCACTGAAAGGTTGGCTGACTCTACCGGTTTCCTTCGCTGCTCACCTTTCCGCCCAATAAAATTGACTTCTTCCGCTTCCGAATACGACTCGTCGCTGCTCCGGTTCTCCACTTCGATCTGATGGACTCGATTGAGGGGTCGAGCTGGTCCATCCCTATACTGTCGAAAAGTGGGATCGTAGGCATCGATGCGATATGCGTAGTACTCGAGCTTTCGCAAATCTCGAACCGTTTTACAGGCCAATTTCGATTGGTAATGCGGTCGCATATTGTCCCAGATCACCTCGAAGAGCCGGTGCTGGTCCAACGGTGTGGTCAACAGTTTGTTGAGTCGCTCGATTTCCATTTTAAACGAAAGAAAGGTTTCATTTCGATGCTGCTTACGCTCGTAAATCCGCTGCCGATTCCCTTGGTCCTTATTGGGGTTACCGTACATGTACCGTATCCTTTCTTCAAAGTCCTCCCAAGTGAGAAACTCGTCAGAATAGCATAGGTACCAGTCATAAGCTTCCCCTCTAAGGATCGTATGGATTCGTTGCAGAAGTACATCGTCCGCAATGCGATCCATATGCGCCAAGCGACGGATTTTGTGGAGAAAATCCTCTAATGGCCGTTGCCGACTATCGCCACTAAAGGTCAAATGCCACTTTTCCATTCGGCGGTCAGCGTTCTGAATTTCGGCGTCGCTAATTCGCCGCTCCCTTCGGCTATCTCGCCTGCGATGCGGACTGAACACGTTATCATCCGCGAGAGAGCTGTCGTCGTCGCTAGAATCCCAGCGTTCACGCTCGACTCTGGGGCGATGCTCCCTGCGTCCACTATCTGGATTTGGCGAAAACCGGTTCCGGTCCCTCCGGTTTGTCCCGGTATCGCCTCTCGGACGACTACTGGCATCATGTTCGTGTCTGGGGCGATGCTCCCTACGTTCACGATCTGGATCCGGTGAGTATCGGTTCCGATTCCTCCGGTCTGCCCCGATATCACCTCTCTGACGATCCCGCGATAAGTCGCGTCGAACACGCTCAGGTTCATAACGGTCCCGCCGGTTTCGCTCGTGTTGTTCCGCCCACGGATTGTTGAGGTCTAGAGGAAAGTTCATCGAATGCCGTTCCCGTGGCTTCTCTCTCGCTTTTTGGAAATTTGTCGGACCACCCTCTGAGGCTATCCGCTCGACGCGCGGGGGTGCATTCTGAACCTTCCATTCATGCCTTCGCCAGTTCCCTTTCCAAACTCGCAATGCGCTCCAGGAGTGCCTGGTCCTCGGACTGTTTTGGAGTTACGGCTGGATCCCGATTCCCGGGAGGTTGCTTCGGGTATGCACCACTCGAAGGATCACGTCGCAAGGCTTCGCCAATTCCGCGTTGTAACTCCTCCAACGAATAACCACCTACTGCACTTCCGTTTGAGTCATCCAACTCCGTCGACAAGTTTCGGCGCGCATCCAACGCTTTTGTCCTACCCTGTTTCTCGTCGGTAACCTTTTTCCCATTAGCTCTGTTCAAAACCTCCCGAATGGAGCCACACAATTCCCGTCGCATTTTCTCCGAGCGAGCATCGGGTGCTTGGCTTCTAGCCGCTCGCATAGCGTAGTGGATCAACCGGAACATGACCCGATCATCCACGCCGCGACCCAACTTCTTCTCCAAATCATAGACCTTACCCGCGATATAGTCAAACTCCTGGTCGATGGTGTATGGCGACAGATAGTTACGCTTTTCACGGATATCGTCGTGAAAGAGATTCCGCAAAAGGCGATATTTAGCTTCTGGCTCAGTAGCCATATCATTTTTCTTACCGCGGATTAACAGTTCATAATCAACCTCTTCGTTCGTGAGGTGATCAGCGTGTGGAAATCTCATGACAGTATACATTAAATCAGTAATGAATAGTAAATAAGATAATATTAAAATAATATGGTACCAAATAATTTTGCAAATATAGCACTCACACTTCCCAATAATCAACATTTATTTTGTATATAATATGTTTAATTTAGAAAATAATTCTTGAAGAAATAGGACGAATACACCATAAGAATTTATATAACTACCCAAGACAGCGCAAATAAATATTTCAAATGAAAATGTGAACCTAAACTATTTCCCAGAGAAATCCTAATAAATACAAAAAAAAAACAACTAAGTTTTCCCAAAACGTGGCCCCACGTTGGGCGCCAAAATGTAGCGGGCCGGAAAGCCACACTCTCAAATCCGCGGTTCCGCTCCCCGTATCTTCAAGCAAGTGGCTTAAGCGCCACCTCAAAGAGGACCACTTGCCTGTATTGGCTTGCCCGGCCAGAAACTCCGCCTCAGGGCGGGTCAGGGTGATAAACTGAGGGAAAACGAAAAGGCAGATGCACTTCACTAAGGTACTCAGTCTCATGCGTTTCAATACCGAAGAAATTCGCGAAAATAATCCTAAAACCTCAAACACCGAACTCGTGATTCTCCTCACTGGACCAATTCTGAGCAATCAGATTGCTGCCCAGTTCAGCGTAACCAGAGTGCGGGGACTGTTTTCCCAGGCAGTCCACCTGGAGTACCAAAACAAACAAACTAGAACGAACGCGAGACGTGAGACACCTTAGAATACCTAAATCATCAAAAACATCACTTCAACAACAGGGAAACGCACTATCTTACTTTTACAATTATATTTACAAGCATGCTTCGTTTTACTACTAACTAAATTTTGGCCATCTATAACTAGCTCACTAACCTATAGTGTGCGTGGGTGTATTCTATTGGCTATGCCATAAAGCTATCTTTCAAAGGTGGGGGTCTTGGCTGAACTTTACTCTGCGCAGAGATTTATTTCTAGCGTACTCACTCTTATGGCGGCTACTCACACCTCTCCTTTCTAGCCGTCGTTCAGCATCCAACGGTACTTAGCGGCGATCTACTGCAAACGGCGTCCAACAGCAATCACCGCACCATCCGGGTACGGTCGTGTTTTAGCGATGGCGTCGGTTCTATATTGGCTGCATATGCCGATCAGTCCGATCAGCGACTCAGCATGGGCCGCCCTAGTGTGCGGCGGCTGGCAGAATGGGCCTTGTCCTGGCTGACGGCGTGTCACAGAAGTGTGCGGTAGGAGGGTGGATGTACTTTGCTGGCGGTGGGTTTATGGCTTCGCCAAGCGCTTTAATATCTAACGTAAAAAGCCGTCGAACGGCTGTTCGATGCGGTTAGGTTACACAGTTACAGCCAAACCCTGACAAACTTTACCTTTGTTTTCACCACACTTGCTGGCAAAGTCTCCACTAAATTTATAGCTACTCCTAACATGCGCTAATCCTATCAAAGAAACAACACTTAAAACAACTAGCTAATCTAAGACAACCTCACGCTAACACAAACCTCGAACAAATTCGCGAACAACACAAAAACACACACTCTGGCTTCTTTCGCCGTTCGATTATAAATGATCGAAGCGAGATTGGTTTGCCCCTCAGATCAAACGAGACATTTGGTTTGAAACCGGAAATTTTACAACGAACTTCCACGGCAAATTCAAACCCGAGTTTCTATCTCCCTTTCCCATTAGATTCATGCATCTAACCATTTCATTTCCCGAGTTTAATGACCTGCGCTGGCTGGGATTTTACCAATAAGAACAAGCAAGTAAGTCGCAGTATCGTGCTTGAGATTTTGGGTTGCGTCACCGCGAATGAGAGGCTAAAGGAAGAGCAAATATTCAAACGGCTAACTCGTACGCAAGGTGTAATTGCGCCTGGTTAGCCAACTAACCATGATCTTTATAGTAGATCAGCTATAAATTCGAAAATTGACAAAGAATAATTATGCAACTTTAATTCACCAACATGATTGCTACATGGTGCCCCCGGGGGCCGTCTCTCCCGGGGACTGTCGCGTTCGTTTGGCAGCTGGTCCTGCCGCGCAAACCGCCGCAAACGTGCTGGCGTCCGTTTGGACCGACTTCCTCGCCAGCTCGGTCACCTTCGTCTCCTCTTTCTCCGCAGCCGCAGCTTTCATTTCGAGCTCGGCATGCTCCTTATTCGCAGCATCGACGGAGGACCGAAGCATGTAGAGGGCCTGCTTCAAGTACTTCGTTGTATTGCTGCGACGAATCTTTAGTCCGATCCTATCTGCTTCACGTTTCAGTCGGGTATACTGGTCTGCCACCGTCTCAAATTTTCTGCCGACAATATCCACGTCATCCAATAAATTGACGTGATCTGTTGAAAATCGTGCCCCACATGTCAAACCCCGCTCGTCTCATAACACCCTCTAGCGCGACGTTGAACAATAAGCAGGAGAGACCATCACCTTGTCGGAGCCCCCTGTGAGACTCGAATGGGTCCGACGTTCCACCCGAAACTCTCACACAACACTTCACATCCTCCATCGTAGCCTTAATCAGTCTTGTCAGCTTCCCCGGGAAGCCGTTTTCGTTTAGAATTTTCCATAGCTCTTGTCGGTTTATTGAATCGTATGCGGCTTTAAAATCGACGAAAAGATGGTGTGTAGGGACTCTAAACTCACGGCACTTTTGGAGGATCTGCCGCAGTGTGTGAAGATTTGGTCAGTTGTAGACCGTCCTTCCATGAAGCCGGCCTGATAGGTTTCTACAAACCTGCTGGCTAATGATGACAGGCGTTGGAAGATGACCTGGGAAAACACTTTGTAGGCGGCATTCAGGACTGTGATCGCTCGATAGTTCTCGCAGTCTAGTTTGTCGCTTTTTTGTATATGGGGCAGATAACCCCTTCTTTCCTCTCCTCCGGTAGCTGTTCTGTTTCCCAGATCTCGACGATCAGCCGATGCAGCGAGCTAGCCAGTTTGTCGGGGCCCATCTTAATAAGCTCAGCTCCGATGCCGTCTTTTCCGGCCGCTTTGTTGTTCTTGAGCTGCCGGATCGCATCCTTAACTTCGCTTATTGTTGGGGGTGGCACATCTTCGTCGTTCGTTGCACCGACCACGTCTTCTCCGCTCCTGTTGTGGTCTTCTGCTTGCACGCCATTCAGGTATTCATCGTAGTGCTGCTTCCACCTTTCGATCACCTCACGATCATTCGTCAAAATGCCTCCATTCTTATCCCTACACATTTCGGCTCGTGGGACAAAGCCTCTGCGGGATCCGTTGAGTTTTTGGTAGAACTTTCGTGTTTCGTTTGTGCGGTGCAGCTGCTCGAGTTCTTCACATTCCTCCTCTTCCTGGTGACGCTTTTTTTCCTTGAAGAGTTGGACTTGCTGCCTCCGTTTCAGTCTATATCGCTCCACATTCTGACGGGTGGCTCTACGCAGCATTGTCGCCCGCGCTGCGTTCTTCTCGTTCAAAATCTGCCGACTTTCTTCGTCAAACCACTCGTTACGTCGATTCGGTTGCACGTGTCCCAGGACTTCCTCCGCAGCACTGCTGATAGCTGTTTTCACGGCATTCCAGCGATCCCCTAGAGGGGCTTCTTCAAGCTCTCCCTCTTCTGGCAGTGCAGCTTCTAGCGATGACGCGTACTGTGTTGCGATGTCGTGTTGCTTCAGTCGCGCGAGATTATACCGTGGCGGACGACGGTACCGTATGTTATTAACAACGGATAGTTTTTGGCGTATCCTAACCATCACTAGGTAGTGATCCGAATCGATGTTAGCGCCTCGATATGATCTGACATCGATAATGTCCGAGAAGTGCCGACCATCTATCAAAACGTGGTCGATTTGTGTTTCTGTTCTATTCGGTGATCTCCAGGTGAGTCTATGGTGGAGGCTATGCTGAAAGAAGGCGCTACGTATGGCCATGTTCTTGGAGGTGGCGAAGTCGATTAGTCTGAGGCCATTTTCATTCGTCAGCTGGTGTGCACTGTATCGTCCAATCACCGGTCTGTACTCCTCCTCCTGGCAAACCTGAGCGTTGTAGTCCCCGATGATGATCTTGGCATCATGTTTTGGGCAGCGGTCATATTCACTCTCCAACTGCGCGTAGGATTCGTCCTTGTCGTCATCGGTACTTCCGAGGTGTGGGCTATGCACGTTGATAATACTAATGTTGAAGAAACGGCCTTTGATCCTCAACCTGCACATTCTAGGGCTGATTGGCCACCACCCGATCACCCGCTTCTGCATCTCTCCCATCACTATGAAAGCTGTTCCCAGCTCATGTGTGCTTCCACAACTCTGGTAGATGGTGTGACCATCCCTGTACGTACGCACCATCGTCCCCTTCCAGCATACCTCCTGCAGCGCTACGATGTTGAGCTTGCGGGTCTTCAACTCCTCGGAAAGCACGCGGGTACTTCCTAGGAAGTTGAGAGATCGGCAGTTCCATGTTCCGAGAATCCAATCGTTAGTCCGTTTTCTTTGCCTAGGTCCTAGCCGATTGTTCCGGTCCGTACTTAACGTTATTGCGTTCGTTGCTGTTGTTTTTCAATGGTGCGGGCTTGCAAGGCCGCGGTAATCAAATAAATGTCAAAACTTGGCATGGCCAAAATATGTTTGCTTCAGAAAGAGGCAAACATATTTCGGCCATGCGTTTAACCACTTTTTCAACTTTTTCCAACATATAGAGTATGCAAACTGTTTTTATGACATTTTATTGATGTTACCACAACAACGAATTGTTTCAAAAGCATTCATATTTGTTACAATAGCTTCCGAGCGTTGACTTGTATATTGCCACTTCCTCTTGACTTTGGGTTGACTCAGCCCTGACTTTGAATATGTATGAACTAATTCCAAAATAACACTATCTAGAGCCAGTTTTTCGCCGAAAATTATAGTGTTGTATGATTCTTAGGTGTGTTATTCAATGTTGCATGCATAGTTTTCTAATACTCATTGAATTTATCAGATAAAATGCGTAAAATGTTACCGGGTGGCCAAAATATGCATGTGGGCCAAAATACCCCCGTTACCCTACAAGAAAGAAACTCAAAAGTTGGAAAACTCCGAACAAATCAACGTTAGGGCATGTGCGTAGAGGTGTTTTGCCTTTCTCCTAGAAAAGTATAGCAATCACTGCAAAAACAAAAGCTATAAAAGTCCTCCGAAGAGCCGGATGCAGTAGTAGTAGTATATCACTCGACTCAGTTCGACGAGCTGAGCATTCTCTGTATGTGTGTGTGTGTGTGTAACACTCTCCCAATCTCACTCGATTTTCTCAGAGATGGCTGGACCGATTTTCATGAAATTAATTGCAGATGAAAGGTCTTGCCCAATTAGACTCTATCGAATTTCATTGTATTCGGATTTTTAGTTTAGAGGATATGTACCAAAACGTGAAAATGACGTCTGTGATGTGTCAAAATGTGAAAATCAAAAAACTTCATTATCTTAGAAACTACACAACCAATTTGAACAATGTTTATATCAAATGAACGGGCTAGTCAACGGTTAACTGATGAATTTTATAATGATTGCACACGTAGTTCGAAAATTGTGAAAGAAACGTGATCCGATGATTTTTCAAATTCACTCGTTTTTCCAAAGATGGCTGGACTAATTTCAACAATCTTGTTGTCAAATGGAAGGTTTGGCTGCCCTAGAGGTACCCATTTCATTCGATGATATTTGGAATGTTATTTCAACGGATTGACGAAACAACGAAAGTCTCTCATCTCAAAGACACGCCTTATTTGAACATAACTTGAACATAACTAGGGGCGGTCTCTCAAACTTACAAGTAACAAATTTCATAACATAATGATACGTGGTTCAAATGTGATGCAAAGAAGGGAAATTGATCGATTAAAATATATTAATTCAAACTTAGTATTGTACTAGCCAAAAGTAGTGTTTGAGATCGGATTCTGGCTTCTGTGTAACATTCCGGTTTTAAAAATCACAGGAGGGTTGTGTGCAAAGCCACGACCGCAAGGTTGAAGTAGAATACTTTTACAAGAAAGATAACCCGGCTACTTGCGTGTCAGTCATATTTTCTAAAAAATAAACGTTAACCGTTATTGGCAGTATTGTAATTTCTCTTCGTTTGATATTTTGAATGAAGTTTATAGAATATTTTTAAAATTTTGCGCAAATGAGTAGTTGAAGTGCTTCCGAATTGTAATATGCACATTCAATACGACATAATTGAACAGAAACGGAACAAAGGCTACGGTTTTGCAGAACGCGAATGACGGCGCGATGCGATTCGCCTTGCCGTAAAGAAATGTGCAGCTCTTTATACGACGAAGTAGATCTATACATTTAAAGACATTTCGTCTTGCCGAATCACATCGCGCCGTCATTCGCTTTCCCCAAGCGGCGCAAACACGTAATAACAGTCAGAGAATGCATGTAGATGAAGATATTCATCTTTGGAGTATGGCGCAAAACAAGAAAATATTAACTCTTCAAATATTCTTTTGTTGTCCTTATAAGGACAGTTGATCAATACAATATCTAATGAAATGTTTATCACATCTTTGTGATACCCCGCAAGTGGGGTTTAGGCCACACAGGCAACAGTGGAAAACTGTATTCACACTAAAATCTAGACACAGCCAGCATTCATAAAAAGGTTGTGTGTTGCCAAAATATGGCAGAGCTTTTCACTGGAAGAAGTACACAAGTGTATATTTAAAATCGGATATGATGCTGATTGCATTTTGATGCTGTCCCTAGCAGTGAGAAGAAGGCATCTTTCTGATAACACAGCATAAAGCTGTTTTCACATTGAAAATTTGACGCCTCATATATATTGAATGCCAGTATTCCAAAACGTTAGTGTCTATATGAGCCTATATGAGGAAACTTTTCACTGGAGAACACGTCGGTCGATGCACCTACTACTGATGCCGTCTGCTACCGCATGAAGGCAGCTTTTCACTAGAGAAAGTGCTGCTGCATCACATCAGCAGACCCTGCCTGCCAGTTGTCCTGCCACTATGGCTGCTACTGCTGCCACACAAAGGCAACTTCTTGATGGGCTAGGTGCCACTGCACCTACCGTAGCTGATATCCGCTGCAGCTTTCAATGTTGCTGCTATCCGCTACCTTTGCTGCTAAATGAAGATTGGTCCGTGTTCGAAACTACGATTATTGATTTAGGTAGATGCAGGCTCTTTCATAGGCCAAAATAATGCATTTCCAATTTACTAGGTCTATAATTCTATCGACCGTGCTTGGGAAAGCATTTGTATAACGTCCAATCAGAGGTAGAATTTTGCGTTTTGACAAGGCTTGACAATTTTAAATAGTACAATAGTTCGAATAATAAAATTGCAATTTCCTGCATTTGGTAGGAATCTTATTGTAATTGAATTGTAATCTGATTGTTCAAACTCTTGTAATATTGAAAATTGTTGAACATTGTCGAAACGCAAATGTCGACTTTTGATTGGTCGCTTGCTGCCTTTCCCTAAAAAGGACGACAGAATGGAGTGGCTAGTTAGCCGGGAATGCACTCTTCGGGCTATATAAGAGACTGTTTCTCCTCAAGCAAATCAGTTTACTAGCAGCAGGCAGCAGCAGCGGATATCAACACCGATGGCAGTAGACGAAGTGGATCAGCATCGGGCAACAGCGGCGGTGGTAGTGGTTAGTTGCAGTTCTTACCTCTTTCAGTTCGGCTTCCCTTCGATCTGAGTTGGACCCCCCCAGCGGTAATCCGATTCAGATATCGTTGGGTAAATACAACCCGAAACTGGAAGAGACTCGCACTGCCAGGTGGTTTGAGAAGCCACCATCATCCAGCGTATAGGGTGTGTGCACATAACGTGTGTGAATATTCGTGGCGTGTGTCTCTAATATATCAAGTGTGTGGCTAGCGTAAGTGGCTTGCTATATAGCGTGTGTGTATGTTTATAACGCGTGTGGCACCACCACCGCCACCGCCATCGCCATCGCCATCGCCAACGGTACCGCCAACGCGCCGCCAGGTGGTTTGAGAAGCCACCATCATCCAGCGTATGTCTTTGGGCTATATAAGAGACTGTTTCTCCTCAAGCGAAACAGTTTACAGTTAGCAGACAACAGCAACGAACATTAACACCGATGGCAGTAGGCGAAGTGGTTCATTAGGCGTGGTAGTGGTTAGCTGCGGCGGTGGTAGTGGTTGGCTGCAGTTTTTACCTTTTTCAGTTCGGCTTCCCTTCGATCTGAGTTGGACCCCACCAGCGGTAATCCGATTCAGATATCGTTGGGTGAATACAACCCGAAACTGGAAGAGACTCGCATCGCCAGGTGGTATGAGAAGCCACCATCATCCAGCGTATGTATATATAGGGTGTGTGCACATAACGTGTGTGAATATCTGTTGCATATGTCCCTAATATATAAGGTGTGTGGCTAGCGTTTAGCGATTGAAATTTTCATATATACATAATTTCTAATAATACTTCTCATGTAGAATTTAATTATCACTGTAAACCATCCAAAACTAAATAAAAAATTTGCCATGTTGAAAAAATATTCACTTGTCAATAAATGGCATTGACAAACACAATTAACCTCAAAGTTTATCTGAAGAATTTCTGAGCTAGTGAGCCTGAATTACATAATTTTTCGCGCAAGTCTTACTAATTGCAGCAATCATTTGTAAAATTATCTACGCTATCGTAAAATGAAGAAAATTGTTATTTGAACTGTTATGTCATAGATGGAGCATGCACTATTTGCCCTTGTCTATAGCCTCTTCGTAGCCACTGCCTAAATTAAGATATCTTAGTGCAACTTGATACAAAAGACAGCCACAAAACATTTCAATTTCATTTTTGTTTTGGATACGGCAGCAAATGAAACCGAGGTAAATGTCATCTGGAGCAAAGAGACTATAAAATTAATTAAATTGGCTCATATTACCTCGGGATGATGGTTGTTTCTTATGTGAAATTTTCCAAGGAACACGATGAAATTATCAAATTTAAAATAAAAATGGCCGCATTTGCCGAAAAATGTAAATTTGGTTTAAAATACAAAAATAATTTATCTGGCAACACTTCCGGTCAAAACTTATATTTTTTCTGGATTCCTTGGCTTATTTTCTTCAAAAATCATCTATCAGTATTTTTCGAACATCTTACGTCTATGAATTGTAAGAAAACGAAAAAAGAGATTTTTGACAAGAATTGCGTGACTTTGCAATAAAGAGGGGGGTCCTAGAGAGCGGGGGGTATTCCAATCGATACCAAAATTGGGATTTTTCCAAAAAGACAGTAGATGAATAATTCCTCCAACCTTGAGCAAAATCTGTGATGGTCGTGTCCAAGTGGCATGTACACTTCGTATGGAATGACCCACATATTTATTTCATGTTATTTGCATGTGTTTGAATGTTCATATGTGTGTAAATGTTAAGTTTTAAATGTTGAGTATAATTGTGCTGTTGTTTTTTTTTAATCAATAATAGTATATTTGACACGGCACGGTACATTATTTTTTTAACTGAGCCAGATACAATTTCAATTAAAATAAATTTAGAAAGGGAATGGAAGGAGGCACTTTTTTATTTCTAGCGGCCGACTACGAGCTAGTGAGTATTTAAGGTGAGAGGAAGGGAGTTACAATTTTGTTTTTACTTATTTTATAGGATTTATTCATTTGTACATGGCTAAGAAGTGATGTTCTATTTAAGCCGTTTTGGTCTGAGGTGTCTGCGATAACATAAAGATGCCGGGTCTTCGTTTTAGTGTCTCCAGCATGGTGTATCTTCTCTTAGCTTGTGACGGGGATTGTAATCTAGCGAATAAATAAAGGAGTTTCTAACTTTAATACCAGCATATTTCATAAACCCGTATAGCTGTGTCATGTACTGAAGATCACCGCCTTCCAGGATGTCTCTAACGGGTACGTTCGGTTGTTTTCCTCGGGCCCGAAGGGAATCTATAAGCTCGGATTTAACACCACAGTATTCGGTGCACGACCAAACAACATGCTCGATATCATGGTAGCCATCGCCACAAATGCAGTGATTACTGTCTACAAGCCCTATACGAAAGAGATGCGTGTTTAACGTGTAGTGATTGGACATAAGTCTGGACTTCACGCGAATGAAGTCCCGACCGACAGCCAACCCCTTGAACCATGCTTTCGTCGATACCTTAGGAAAAATGGAATGTAGCCACCGTCCCAGTTCATCTGAATTCCATGATAATTGCCAACTATTGAGTGTTTTCTGGCGCAAAATGCTATAAAATTCATCATAAGCAATTGGTCTATTATAAATATCACCATCAATCGCACCCACCTTAGCTAAAGCATCAGCCTTTTCATTGCCCGGAATGGAACAATGAGAAGGTACCCACGATAAGGTAACCTGATAGTTTTTATCTGTTAAAGCACTTAAAACCGACGTATTTTCCCCAGGAAATACGGGATGTGCTTCACAGTCTTCATCGATCGCAGAGCCTCAATGGCACTGAGGCTGTCTGTGAAGATGAAGTAGTGGTCTATGGGTAGCGTTTCGATGATCCCAAGGGAGTACTTAATAGCAGCAAGTTCTTCGACGTACACGGAAGCAGGAGCATCGAGTTTGTAGGAGGCGGTAAAATTTTCGTGGAAAACACCGAAGCCAGTGGACTCATCTAAATTAGATTCGTCAGTGTAAAACATTTTATCACAACTCACATGTTTAAACTTATTTGAAAAAATCTTGGGATCTCTTACGGTTGCAATTGATCCGGGATACCAATAATGTCTTTTTTCATGGTGGTGTCGAAGAATGTAGCATTACTATGAGTATCTAAAAGTGTGACATTGGAGTAAACGTATGAAGAAGGATTAATATCTTGAGCCATATAGTCAAAATATAAAGTCATAAATTTGGATTGAGATTGAAGGTCTCGAAATTTTCAATTACTAATGGGCTTATAAATGTGCATCGAATTAGCAACCGGTAAGAGAAATTCCAAAAGCGATGTTTCAACGGAAGAATACTCGTTAGCACTTCAAGCCTCATCGTATGGGTCGACTGCATGCAACCTAAGGCAATACGCAAACAACGGTATTGTATTTGCTCCAGTTTGATCAAGTGTGTGTTCGCTGCGGAGCGGAAACAGAAACACCCATACTCAATTTGTATTTGTATTTGTATTTGTATTTGTATTTATAATTTAAAATCATTGGACATCTGGGTCTTTATGAAATAATCTTATTCTAACTTAAAGTAACATGGAACACAAACGCTGACGAAAAGCAACAGTTGACAAGTTAAAATCAAACAAATCGTATGCCTCCTGGAATCTTCTGCTTATAGAGTTGATGGGGTCATTTGAACCATATCTCGTATTCCTAGCAGTGGCTTGAATAAGTTGCCTAGGCCGAAGAACACGTGTGGGTGCATAAAGTCGCATACGACTCAACAATTCAGCACTGTCGATTTCAGCCTTAAGTATTTTTGCTCCAAAGACTGCTTGACTGATTACACGTCTGCTGTGAAGTGGTTCGATACCGAGCAATGCGCACCGGCTTTCATATGGCGGGAGATTCAGTGGATCACGCCAGTTCAGGTTATGAAGAGCACGCCTAACAAACTTACGTTGCACCGACTCAATCCGCGTGATCCAAGTCGTTTCATATGGACTCCACACAACAGCTGCATATTCCAGGATCGGTCTCACTAAAGAGCAAAATAAAGCTCTCACACATGTGGGATCGTTGAAATCTTTGGCAATTTTCATAATGAATCCCATTTGCCGATTGGCTTTGTCAATTATTGCCGAGTAGTGGGACTTGAAAGAGAGTTGGTAATCCAACAAAACACCTAAATCTTTGATTTTCTCAACTCGGTTCAACTGTTCACCTAGGATCGTATAATTGAATGTAATGGGTTGTTTACGTCTTCGGAATGTTATCACGGAACATTTTGCAACACTCAATTTTAAAAAGTTTAAAGTGCACCAATGTTCAAAACGATCTATTAGTTTCTGCAACTCTCTACAGTCAGCTTCACATCGTACCACAAGATACATTTTCAAATCATCGGCATAGATGAGTATACCACCATTTCGCAGAAGAATTACTACGTCGTTAAAGAAGAGCGTAAACAACAGGGGTCCTAAGTTGCTTCCTTGAGGCACACCAGAACATGGCGAAAAAGGCGCTGATTTCTTAGGACCAATTTTTACGCAGAGAAATCTGTCGCTCAGATATGAACGAAGCCAGTTGGACATCCTATTAGATACTCCTAGTCGAGACAGTTTATCAAGAAGTATATGATGATTCACAGTATCAAATGCAGCTTTGATGTCAGTGTACACTGCATCAATCTGTGCACCGTTATCCATAGCTCCGATACAAGTCGTTATGAATTCGCATAAATTACTTTCAACTGATCGCTTCGGGAAGAATCCATGCTGGGATGAGCTGATGTAATTTCTGCACGAGCTGAATAACACATCTTTAACAATGGTTTCCAGACACTTTGAACCTGCTGATAGTGATGTTATTCCTCGATAGTTAGAAACTTCAGTCTTATCGCCTTTCTTAAACACCGGAACCATGTAGGAAGATTTCCAAACAGACGGGAACTGTTGCAGTTGTAGCGACCGATTCAATATTGTTTGAAGAGGCGGAACCAGGGATGCGCGACACCTCTTGTATACGCATGACGGTATATTGTCTGGGCCAGGTTTGAATGATGGCTTGAGTTTATGTATCGCAGACTCAACCATCGCATTTGATATTTCGAAAACGTCAAAATCGATAGCGTCCATGGGAACACCATTGGCAGCAGTAAGAGCTTCTTCTGACGTTGGGATACGATCAACGAAAACACCCGCGAAATGTTGCGAGAATAGATCGCATTTTCTCTGTGTAGTGTTGGCTGACACTTCACCTAGATGCATAATTGTGGGAAGGCCACTCTCCTTGCGTTTTGAGTTCACAAAACTCCAGAACCTTTTGGGATTACGTCGGAGATCATCCTGTTTTCGCCTTACATAACGTTTATACAAAAAGCGATTGTATCCACGATAGATTCGACTAGCTTCATCAAATTGGCGTTTAAAGATCGGGCATCTTTGAAGGCTGTAAAGTTTCGAGAACTTGGAGCGTTTTCGACGAAGTTTAATAAGACGGGGATTGGACCAAGCTGGTTTTCTTGGAGGTCTGCTGCGCGGAACCGTTTGAGTGATGCAATTTAGTAGAATTCGATTGAAGCAATCGGTGGCACTGTCGACATCGTCGCTGCGATGAATTTCTGACCAATCAACCTGCTCAAGCAGTCGATTCAGAGCATGATAATCACCACGGCGGAAATCAAGTGCGTCATAATCGTAATCTTCTTCATATAACAGAGATGGTAGACAGGACACAGAGTAAGTTAAGGCTGGATGGTATCGATCCATAGGAACAATTTGTTCTTGAGCAGCTTTTACAGACATGTCGTTGTTTGGTATAGCCTTAGAAGGTCTCCTGGGTGGGCTCCCCACCAGGTTTTGGTAATCGTAAGAAGAAAATGAATCCTCTGTTGGCATTTTCGTGTCAGATTCCTAATATGACAAGCCCAGGTGCATTTAGAGTCGAACCAGACCCCGAGATAATTAGCAACTAAAACCTGAATGTTCTTTTTAACCGTTAGTAAGAGCTGCAGCTGAGCTGGGTTATGCAGATCACTAACCTCGCTACCAGTAATGGATACAACACTATCGTCTGCAAGTTGCCTTAGCGTGCATGAATTTGCAAGACATTCATCGATGTCATTGACGTAAAAATTATATAAGAGAGGACTTAAACATGAGCCCTGGGGAAGTCCCATGTAACTAATTCGGGAAGTTGTCGAATTACCATGTGAGAAATACATATGCAAATTGAGCAAAAAGTTATTCAAATTTGGTGAAAGTCCCTGCGAACGAACTTTCTCGCTTAGAGCTTCTACAGAGACAGAGTCAAAAGCCCCCTTAATATCCAAGAATGCAGAAGCCATTTGCTCTTTTCGAGCAAAGGCGAGTTGAATTTCAATAGAAAGCAACGCTAGGCAATTTTTCGGCCCTTTGCCCCGGCGAAAGCCAAATTGAGTATCTGACAGAAAACCGTTTGTTTCGACTCATTTGTCTAACCGTGAGGGGATCATTTTTTGCAATAATTTCCGGAGGCAAGATAGCATAGCAATCGGCCTATACGAATTGTGATCAGAGGCAGGTTTTCCGGGTTTCCGAATTTCGCACGTACAGTTCAGAGCACTCTTTGTCCCACCACTTGGTAGAAGGACGCTGTCTAACCGTTACTCCGGGTATCGGTTTCGTCTGAGCTCGAGTCGCGGCGTCGATGATCAAACCAAAAAGGAACGCGTATTTTTCCTCCGGAGGAAGTTTCTCGTGAGACTCGATGCATTCCGCAATAATCGTCTCATTCCCCTCCCTGGTCTAACCCGCATTTGCGTGCGCTCAAACGGGAACGTAATAGCTGGCAGCGTAAATATCGCCGTTGGAAAACCTGCGAAACGAAACGCAACTTTAAACTTTCGAGTGATGAATACCGTCGAATGAATGCCACTCTGTACAAGCGCTATATTATGCGGGTTCAAACTGATCTTCGCCTGAAACCTCGCAACTTCTGGAATTTCGTCAAATCGAAGAGAAAACGTTTACTACGATGGGACTGAGTCAAAATCAAACTCAGAGTGTTGTGAAATGTTTGCGAGTTTTTTGCTTCAGTTTTTGCTAGCAATACTGCATCTGCACTTGAAGCCGTTGAAGCTGCGGTTCCTGTTCCGGCTAACTTAGTGGATTTGAGTACGTTCGACATCACTACCCATATGATTTTGGCTGCTGCGAAGAAAATGAAACGTTCGTTCTCTGCTGGACCTGACGGTATCCCGGCAGTGATATTTGGTCGATGTGCACCTTTCTTGGCTGAACCTTTGTGTTGCATTTTCAACAAATCTTTCGAACAAGGTCAATTTCCTGAAATTCGGAAACAATCCTTCATGTTTCCGGTATTCAAAAGTGGAGATCGTCGGAACGTAAGGAACTATCGAGGTATAACAAGCCTTTCGGCTGCCTCTAAACTTTTCGAAATAATCGTGAGTACGTTTGTTTTATCTCGTGTAAAGAACTATATCTCTACTGACCAGCACGGTTTTATGCCAGGGCGGTCCGTTAACACCAATATTCTCGATTTTACATCGACATGCATTTCCAACAAAGAACGAAAAGCTCAAGTTGATGCAATATACACGGACCTGAAAGCTGCGTTTGACAAAATTGACCACTATATACTGCTGGAGAAAATTTCGCGACTCGGTGCCTCTCAGAAGTTTATTGCATGGTTGAGCTCCTATCTACGCAATAGAGTATTGCGCGTAAAACTTGAAAATTGCTGTTCATCTCAATTTACGAATAACTCAGGTGTCCCACAGGGTAGCAACATGGGCCCTCTACTATTTGCATTTTTTTTTAATGACGTGACCTTGCTGTTGAGTGTTGGCATAAAACTGGTATATGCTGACGACCTGAAATTATACCTCGAAATTCGTACTGTTGAGGACTGTCGTCGTTTGCAGAAGCTCTTGGACATATTTGTATGCTGGTGCCGTAGAAACTGGTTATTTCTGAGTGTCTCCAAATGCCGCGTTATAACTTTTCATCGCAAGTTAAATCCAATTGTCTTTGACTATCATATCGATGATAAGGAACTTGTGAGAGTAGATCAGATCAACGACCTTGGAGTTTTATTGGATTCGAAACTCTCTTTTAATTTGCATCGCTCGAACATCATTGCTAAAGCATCACGTCAGCTTGGATTCATATCTGTTTAAAAGCTTTATATTGTTCGTTGGTACGACCTCTACTCGAAAACGCAAGCATGATCTGGTGCCCCAATCAGCTAGTATGGACCATTCGTATCGAACGTGTGCAGAAAAGGTTCATTCGTTTTGCATTGAGGAATCTACCTTGTCGTGACCTGATTAACTTGCCTCCGTATCCGGATGGCTGTCGTCTACTTGGACTCGACACTCTTGAACGACGCAGGAAAATTGAACAAGCACTTTTTATAGCTAAAATTATTAATGGTGAAATCGACTCCCCGAAAATTTTGTCGCTGCTAAACTTTCGTGCTTCGCAACGCAGCCTCCGATCTACTGGATTACTACAACCTAGTTTTCATCGCACTATGTTTGGATACAACGAACCGCTTGCCTCCTGCATTCGCACGTTCCTTAAGTTGAAGACCTATTCAATTTTGGTGAACCGTCATATAAGTTTAGACAACAACTTGCTAACTGTAGACTTTTATGAAACGTTCATTTTCATCATTCATGTAAACCTAGGTTAGATGAATTAATACAAATACAAATACAAATAAGACTTCCAATATATATTACGTGTAAAGTCATATTAAATATCGATTGGATCCGGGGGAGTTGAACCATTAGCAATTGAGATTACGATTGGGAGATGATCACTACCGTGTTGATCGTTGATCACTTTCCCCCGGCAATCTAACGCTAGTGATGTCGAGCAAAGGGATAGGTCAAGCACGCTTTCACGTGCTGGAAGATTAGGTACTCGTGTCGCCTCCCCAGTATTCAAAAGTGTCATATTGAATTCGCCGATCAAGTTGCAACTTAAAGAAGATCGGTTGTCGTCGTACAGCGATCCCTATAGCGAACAGTGAGAATTAAAATCTCCCAATATCAAAAAAGGCACGAGAAGCAACTCTGTTATAACTGTAAGTTGCCTCTGTGGAGTCTCGATCTCGATGAATTATGTTAAAATCGTGGAAATTGAGTTGGTCGTTTGAATTGAGAAAAGTCTCACAGAGCGCAAACGCATCATAATTGTATGTGTATTAAATGAGAGAATAGATCGAATTTGGGGATGATACTCCTGCAATTCCACTGTAATACAGTTAAAAAATTCCTAACCTCTTTCGACGAATTAGTCATCGAAAGATATAATAGCTGAAATGAGGGGCCAAGTTGCTGCTAATTGCTTCAAAAAGGTTTTCACTGTAGGAAGAAGGGCAAGAAGAATATTTTGTAGGGGATCTGCCATGTTGAATGTTTTAAATATCCAGTCCACAAAATCAGAAAATTTTATGAACCCATCTTCTGATCGAGAAATGGGTACACGAGGGCTTTCTGGTGCCCCAGGAAACGGTGGGTACTCCTGATTTGATTTTACATTGAAACCGGGAGGTACTTGCTTCGGTTTTTCTTCACTGTTTCCTTTTTATGTTGGCTTATTAGTCATTCCGCTATCTCGACCTTTGCGAGAAAGATTAGGAGTTAAAAGTTCTCCTTTTCCTAGATCCTTCTGGCATGGCATAAGAACATCCTTCGACGGGATCGTTAGATGTACCCTCATCGGTTGGCAGAAAGGAAAAAATGTTTCCTGTCGAGGGTGGTTCAGCCCTCTTAAGCATTTCTGCAAAAGAGCGCTTTGATCGTTCCCTGAGGGAACGTTTAATTTTTTCCTAACGCTGTTTGTACGCGGCACATGCCGAAAGGTCATGCCGAGTTCCTTCGCAAAAAAGACACTTTTCAATATCCTCACTGCAAGCGGTCTCAGCAAGATTGCCTCCGCACTTGCTACAGCGTGCCTTGTTGCAGCAGTAGGTGGCTGTATGACCTAAATGCTTGCAGTTTTGGCAATACATGACCCGCGGTACAAACAGGCGTAAAGGCACCCTGTCCAAAGAGATGAAGCTCGGCAGTGCGGATCCGGCGAATGTTACCCGGAAGGGATCCGAAGGTAGAAATTTCTTTTTCCGTTCTTCGAAGGATACTGAATGCAATTGCTTTCATTCAAGTATCTTCACATTTTGAATCAGGGGGTTCTTAAAACAGCCATCCCTATGTAGCCGAGTAAGTAGCCGTTAGTAGTTTATTATCCAAACTGTTGTACTATTGAAAATTGTCAAGCCTTGTCAAAACGAAAAATTCGATCTCTGATTGGTCGTTATATGATTGCTTCCCGTGTACGGTCGACAGAATTATAGACCTAGTAATTCGAAATGTACTATTTGGCCTATATAAAAGCCTGTTTCAGCCGAAACTGTTCATTTTAGTTCTAGACAGCGACTAAAACAATCCTTACTTTACAGCAGTAGCTGTGGCAGCGGATAGCATCAGCAGCAGTGGTGGTATCGGTAGCGATATTTGGGCAAGCTGGAGCAGCGGCTCTAGTAAAAGCTGCATTTGTGCAGTAGCGAGCAGCATCAGTAGAAGGTACAATAGCCGACACTTCGTCCCATGAAAATTTGCCGTATTTTGACAACACACAAACGTTTTGGAATGCTGGCTTTCAAAATATATGGGCCGTCAAATTTGCAGTGTTAAGAAACAGCCTTAGACTGTGATATCAGAAAAATGCTTAAATCTCCTCTGTCGGGGTAGCACACAGATGTGATCAACATTAAAACCGATATGAAATTGAACAACAACACTCCTTATAAGAACAACACACAAATTATTGAAAATTTAATAATTTCTCGTTTTGCGTTGGAATTAAAAGCGAAATGTTATTTTATTCTGCAAGCACTTTGACTGTTGAAAGCTGTTCGCGTTGTAGTGTTTGTTTTATTCCTGTTCAGTGTTGTATGTGCAAACTAAATTTCGGTAGCACTCAACTCCTCTTTTGTGCAAAATTTTAAACATATTCAATAAAAGTAATGCAACAAACAAACTTATGTAGTTCTACGTCAACCTTGCGTTCGTGGCTCTGCATTCAACCCTTGTAATTTTTTATTCCTGTTCAGTGTTGTATGTGCAAACTAAATTTCGGTAACACTTCAACTCCTCTTTTGTACAAAATTTTAAACATATTCAATAAAAGTAATGCAACAAACAACCTTATGTAGATATGTCAAATGACAATACAAAGTAAATAGCTTTGTATTGCCTCAATATATATTCCTCCCAGAGCACAGGTTGGGCAACGGCTGCTCTTTGATTTAATAGAACTACTTCCCTCGCCACGTTTGATTTTGGGAGACTTCAACTCTCATGGCGTGGCTTGGGGTTCCCCTTACAATGATAACCGCTCCTCTTTAATCTATAACCTTTGCGATGACTTCGACATGACTATTTTAAACAACGGCGAAATGACACGTATCCCGAAACCTCCAGCGCGCCCAAGCGCTTTGGATCTATCCTTATGTTCGACGTCGCTACGGTTGGATTGCACATGGAAGGTAATCCTCGATCCTCACGGTAGCGACCATTTGCCTATTCTTATTTCAATTAATAACGGGTCAACTCGCATGCGACCAGTTGACATTCCGTGTGACCTCACACGGAATGTTGATTGGAAGTTATACGAGGAAATGATTTAAAAAGCGGTCGATTCGATTCAACATCATCCACCACTTGAAGAATACAACCTCCTCGCGGGCTTGATTCACAACGCCGCGTTGCAAGCCCAAACGAAGAAATATCCCGGCGTAACGATTAAAGAACGGCCTCCCACTCCGTGGTGGGACCAAGAGTGCTCCGATGTCTACACGCAAAGATCCGACGCGTTTTTGGCCTACCAGAAGGGAGGTATACCTGGCGACTATTTACGGTATTCGGAGCTTGATACCAAGCTTAAAAGCTTGGCGAAAGCAAAGAAACGCGGATATTGGCGTCGGTTCGTGAACGAGACATCGAGGGAGACATCGATGAGCACTCTTTGGAACACAGCCCGAAGAATGCGGAATCGCGTAACGGTCAACGAAAGCGAGGAGTCTTCAAGTAGGTGGATATTTGATTTTGCCAGGAAAGTATGTCCGGACTCTGTTCCTGAGCAAAACATTGTTCGTGATGCGTCTCCGGGCCACGACGCGATAGAATCACCTTTTACGATGGCAGAATTTTCAGTTGCCCTCCTGTCCTGTAACAATAACGCGCCTGGGTTAGATAGAATCAAATTCAACTTGTTGAAGAATCTACCCGGCAATGCCAAGAGGCGCTTGTTGAACTTGTTCAATAAGTTCCTGGAGCAAAACATTGTACCGCAGGATTGGAGGCAAGTGAAGGTGATCGCCATCCAAAAACCAGGGAAACCAGCTTCTGATCACAACTCTTATAGGCCGATTGCAATGCTATCCTGTATCCGGAAACTGATGGAAAAAATGATACTCCGTCGTTTAGACCATTGGGTCGAATCAAATGGCCTACTATCGGATACTCAATTTGGCTTCCGCCGTGCCAAAGGGACGAATGATTGTCTTGCGCTGCTTTCAACAGATATTCAGCTGGCGTATGCTCGCAAAAAACGAATCGCGTCTGCGTTCTTGGACATTAAGGGGGCTTTTGATTCCGTTTTTATTGACATTCTTTCGGGCAAACTTCACCGACAAGGATTTTCTCCAATTTTAAACAATTTTTTGCACAATTTGTTGTCCGAAAAGCACATGCATTTTACGCACGGCGATTTGACAACTTTTCGCATTAGCTACATGGGTCTTCCCCAGGGCTCATGGTTAAGCCCCCTTCTTTACAACTTTTATGTAAATGACATCGACGAATGTCTGGCAAATTTATGCACGATAAGACAACTTGCAGACGACAGTGTAATCTCTGTTACAGGAGCCAAAGCTGCCGATTTGCAAGGACCATTGCAAGATACCTTGGACAATTTGTCTGCTTGGGCTTTACAGCTAGGTATCGAATTCTCTCCGGAGAAGACTGAGATAATAGTTTTTCTAGGAAGCATGAACCTGCTCAGCTTCAAACACAATTAATGGGTAAAACGATTTCTCAGGTTTTGGTACACAAATATCTTGGTATCTGGTACGACTCTAAAGGCACCTTGGGTTGTCACGTGAGGTATCTGATGAAAAAATGTCAACAAAGATTGAGTTTTCTTCGTACAATAACCGGACAATGGTGGGGAACCCATCCAGGAGACCTTATAAGGCTTTACCAAACAACGATATTGTCTGTTATTGAATACGGGTGTTTCTGCTTCCGCTCCGCAGCAAACACACATCTGATCAAACTGGAGCGAATACAACATCGTTGTTTGCGTATCGCCTTAGGTTGCATGCAGTCGACTCATACGATGAGTTTGGAGGTCTTAGCTGGAGTACTACCATTGAAAAACCGCTTCTGGAGCCTGTCTTCTCGTATTCTTATCAAATGTGAGGTCTTGAACCATCCCGTGATTGAAAATTTTGAAAGGTTAATCGAACTTGATTCTCAAACCCGTTTTATGACATTGTATTTCCATCACATGTCCCAAAATATTAACCCTTCTTCGAATATTCCAAATCGTGTCGACTTATCAAATACTTCTGATTCTACTGTGTTTTTCGATACTTCCATGATAGAAGAAACTCGTGGAATCCCGGATCATTTACGCGTGCAGCAGATCCCCAAAATTTTTTCCAATAAATATCGAAACATCAACTGCAACAATATGTTCTACACTGACGGATCACTTCTTGATGGGTCCACTGGCTTCGGTATTTTCAACAACAATTTAACCGTCTCCCATAAGCTCGATAATCCTGCTTCTGTTTACGTCGCAGAATTGGCTGCAATTAAGTACACCCTAGGGATTATCGAAAAAATGCCCACGGACCATTATTTCATCTTTACGGACAGTCTCAGTTCCATTGAGGCTCTCCGATCGATGAAAGATGTTAAGCACTCTCCGTATTTCCTGGGGAAAATACGGGAACATCTGAGTGCTTTATCCGAAAAATCGTTTCAGATTACCTTAGCGTGGGTCCCTTCTCACTGCTCGATACCGGGCAATGAGAAAGCGGACTCTTTGGCTAAGGTGGGCGCAACAAACGGTGATATTTATGAAAGACCAATTGCTTTTAATGAATTTTTCGCACTTGTACGTCAGAATACGATCATCAGTTGGCAAAATGCTTGGACCAGAGGGGAATTGGGAAGCTGGTTTCATTCCATAATCCCCAAAGAATCGACGAACCCGTGGTTCAAGGGGTTGGATGTAGGTCGGGATTTCATTTGCGTGATGTCCCGGCTTATGTCCAATCACTATAGATTTGACGCGCATCTCCGTCGTATTGGGCTCGGGGAAAGTGGTATCTGTGCCTGTGGTGAGGGTTATCACGACATAGAGCATGTGGTTTGGTCATGCCCTGTACACCGTGACGCCAGGTCTAAATTAATAGCTTCCCTGTAGGCCGAAAGTAGGCAGCCGGCTGTTCCTGTTCGTGATGTCTTGGCGAGCCGTGACCTATCCTACATGTCCCTTATATACGTTTTCCTGAAATCCATCCACGCCCCAGTTTAATCCTATTCCCTTCCGACTACATCCAACCAAACGACAAGACCACGTTAAGAACCCGGATCCGGAAACAGCAACTAGACCCGCACGATACTCTCAGGTCCCGAGGGAGACAACCCAATATGCCAGTCCGTAATATCTTGGCCCAGCAGTGGAACATATTCAATATGCTGCTTACCTATGGCGATGGAAAACCATCAAACAACAAATCAGTGCTTTTAATGCAAAACATTCTAGCTTTAAGTTAGATTTAGTTCCAGCTCGTAGTCAGCAGCGAGGATAAAAAATTTGCTTTTAGTTATTAAGATACTTTAGAAAGTAAGCTACCGCCGTAAGTAAGCTGGCGCCGTTAAACATTAAATTGTATTTGTGCCGTGTCAAATAAATTATAGATGAAGAAAAAAAAAACCTTATGTAGTTCTACGCCAACCTTGCGTTCGTGGCTCTGCATTCAACCCTTGTAATTTTTTCGATTACAAATGTCTTAGGAATGCTGAACGTTGCGATCTGGTGTTAACTCGAAAAAAAATTTTCAAAAAAAATTTTACAAAAAAAATTTTTTTTTGCTTTTTCTATTGATATTTTTCGTGAAACTTTGACCGCTTCGAGGCACGTGTTCCCGATGTCCGATCGGGCTGAAATTTTTGATAGGGAACTTCTCCGAGAAGACGAAACTTTTGAGCCCTACCGTTCAACGATATCCGAAAAATCGATGTTTTATTGGCACTCTACTGCTGTTGTCGCTATCTAGAACTAATATGAGCAATTTCGGCTGAGCGGTTAGAACTATATAAGAGGTCAAATAGCACATTTCAAATTACTAGGTCTATAATTCTGTCGACTATGGGAAGCAATCATATAACGACCAATCGGAGGTCGAATTTTGCGTTTTGACAAGGCTTGACAATTTTCAATAGTACAATAGTTCGAATAATAAAATTACAATTTTCTGCATTTGGGAGGATTCATAGAAGATTTTCTAATCTATTACTGGAAGAACGAAGCAAATCCATCGAAAACTAACCGATTTATTAGCATTTGAATTGGACATATTTTTCACTTTTTCCGGTTTTAGATTTTCATTTTACATCCCTATGTAGCCGAGCATGTAGTCAAACTTCCTGTGAGACGTAGTTCTACGTCAAAAAAGTCGCATAAAAATAATTCTGTGTAATCCTTTTTAAATTAGATCAGGCATTGTCTATTGTCCAATATTGGGGAGCTCCTTAGCCGCAAGGTTACAGAGTCCGCCTTGGTAAGCGGATGGTCGTGGGTTCGAATCTTAGTAGAATCAGGCCATTTGGTTGCCAAAGGACTTTAGCATGGGTTTATTCTCAGGCTTCCCACCAAGTACCTTTCCTTCAATCTAAATTCCACAGTACCTCTGTTGACTCTCCTTCTAACAAAAATAAGTCCCTGTTATAATAAAACTGGTGAGAGTAACGTATGAAAGTTCTCTCCAGGGAATTGTAATTAGGCGATATTGTTAGGAGGGACAGAGGCTCGGTATAGTAGAGTAGTAAGCTTGAAACGGAAAGGTAAAACTTACTCACAAGCACGGATATGAATGATAAGCGTATAACTTACTTTCAATAGTGTTACTGCCAATAATATGAAGCAATAATATGAAGTGCGGAGTACAGAAAACACTTGGGCAATGTCACAATAGATCTAATCTCTGGTCGCAGTGATGAGCCCACACAGGAAAAAAAAATTGTCCAATATTATCAAGTAAACTGCAAAAAGTTAGCATCAGCGGATGGAAAAGGATGATAAAATATCTGTAAAACCAAACATCACTAAAATTCAAATGATAGAGATGCGATTTTTGAATTTCTCAAAATATTTGGAACACAATTGACGTAATTTTAAAGTTGGGAGTCTTCAGAAACACACAGTGTTTTTAGAAGTATTTTCAGTCATTTACTATCCAAAAGTTTATCTTTATGATGGTGTTGAAACTCACAGAGGCAATATCCTATTCATCATCTTTTTAAATTTCCTTTATTTCAGTACCGGACGCACCTGCCGAAATTAAAGCATCAATTCTTACAGCGGACTCTATACTCGTGTCGTGGTTGCAGCCCAATCATACCAATGGAATTATAAGTCATTACACAATATATAGTAAAGACAGTGGAAAAACTGGCCATTCTAAAAGTAAGTATATTATTTTCTACATAAATAATGAATATCGCGTAAATGCTTGCTGTCAGTATGACTCTAGTTTAGCTTCACTGATAAAAAATTGAAATCCGGTGTCAGATGTTTGAATAACATAGTGGTAACTCTTCCTTCTCTTTCATTTAAACGACACCTAAACCCATGACCTAAGCCCAGATTTATATAGTTGGCAAAAGCGTGTTCAATATGGTGGCAATGTAATGATAATTTGACCCAGTTTCTACTACTCAACAGATTTCGTCCACCAATATCTTAATCGGATGGTGAATGTTGTCCCAAATTTATGGTAAAACAGGGCTGGATTTAACGTTGTGGGAGTCCGGAGGCCAAGTAATATGTCGAGGCCCCTTTTCAGTTGTCCAAATTTCATTTAGGGAACATGTTATACCAAAATAAAAGTTAAAGAAAAGTTATAGAAGTTTTTTTAAAGTGTCACCAAATTTTTTGTTGGAAGTGAACTTTGTGGGGACCCCCAAAGTGTCAATAATTGGTCAAACAAAAATGTGTGCAAATCAGTCATTGTTTTATTAAAAAACAAATTATGTTTCTTTGACAAGTTCTATTCATACAGAATAAAAGAAAAACATACTGACTCAAGATTCTTTTTTACTGAATGCGCAAGTTTTCTACAGCCTTCTTGGTCACTTTGTTCGCCGCAGACGTCAACTGTATTTCGTTGACAACTGCCTTTGGTGTCTTCTTGAGGTTCCCCTTGACGATACCCCAGTAGTTTTGGGCGGAGCTCTGGCGTGTTGGCAAGTTGCCAGATCCGGCCAAAACAAAAAAAAACGCTGTATTGCTTGAGGAAAGGCAACAGACCTTTTTGTTTTTTTTTTTTTAATCTTGGTTTATTTATTAAGGTCTAATCGGAATAACCATAACGAGACCGAATATCATTTGTACAAAAAATATCTTAGCCTAAATGGTACGCAGTACCGAGAATCATTTTTTTCAAATCCACTCCATACTTCTTTGACCTCCTTTGCATGTAACGCAAAGCGCAAGAAAATTTGAGTTTTTTAATTATTCAGAAAGGAATTAAGTAGGGGTACTTTAGAACAAATCATGTTCCATACCACAATAATTAGTGGGATGGATCGCTGAATAACTGGTTTCCACGTATCTGGTATGTTGAAAATGTCCACGATCAGATTAATGAAAGTTTCCACTGCCTGTGATTCATTTTGTTGATATGCTGATTCAGTCCCGCCACGAAGTCCTGGTGGTGGTTCGAATGAGATACCTTCACTCTTTTTGCGATGCTTCGGAATAGAAGTAGGTGAGCTGTGTTCGGTTTTATCAAGTTTTTCCATTTGCATCGAGGGTCTTGTGCGATTTATTCTCGAAGAACTGGCTATATTATCTTGATGAGTATTACTTTCGTTTTGATCCGTGTATTCCATAAGGCTATCACATGGGTTCTATGTGCAGGTGCTTATTTCCTGAGGAAGCGTTTTCAGTACATCAGAATAACTCCGTCTAGCTGAAATGCGATTCCGTTTACGTTCGTTTTTCTGTTTTGCCTTATGGACAGTGTATTGTTCAATAGCGTGTGATTCTTGCTTGCAATAAATGCGTAGGGATTGATTAGCGTGGCAAATAGTTTCATCGTGTTGCAAACCACATTTTGAGCATCTGATTTTATTCGAGCAATATTTCACTGTATGTCCGAATTGTTTGCACCGATTGCAATGCAGCGGTTTGGGAGTAAATGGTCTCACAGGAACTAATACACTTTCGATGCAAACATAGTGGGGGAGCACCGTGCCAGCAAAAGTCACTTTTATTGCCGACGAACCGACAAATTGTTCTTCGCCATCTTGGTTTGTTGAGCGCTCAACTAAGCGTTGACAGTCCAGGATCGAAACGGCGTTTATTCGAGGATCTTTGAATTTTCCCGATCCAAATAACATCACGGTGTCACACTTGAGTTCACGATCGTAGATTACACCTTGTCAGTGCGTCTTGAACTGTCCTACAGATCAGACGTTTTTTCGGTTGCTTGTGGGCTGGTCTTTGACTGCCTATAGCTTCAAAGTTTGTGTTTTGTCAGTGTGTCTTTTAAAGATTACCTGAAAGTTATTTCCCATCAGTCTTTCTCAAGACTACCTACTTTTGAATTTAACATTTGTTTTAACTTTTTTCGTATCACCTGAAATGGCTGGACGGAAAAAGAAACCTCGCATCGCTGCGGGGAGGAAAAGAGAGGCATCTCTTTCTGACACATCGAGTGTCTGTAGTGACAATCCTTTTGATATTTTGCCTGAGCAAGAAGCTGGTGAAATGGAAGTTATTAATAATGAAACTATACAAAATATAAAATCTTTAAAAAAGGAGAAAGTTCCACCTATTGTGGTAACTATTTCTTCTGAATTTAATATATTCAAAAAGGAACTTTCAACGTTTGTTTCTGACGTTAAAGTTACCTATCAAATTGGCCGTAGAGGTGAATGCCGCTTATTAGCCGACTCAGTAAAGGGTCGTGATCGTCTTGTTCAGTATTTAACTGACAAGATGTACAAATTTTTTACATATGACACCAAGAACACCAAGCCGTTCAAGGTTGTCTTGAAAGGTCTCACCAACGATCAAACCGTTGATGAGATCAAACTTACTTTAACAGAATTACTTGGCATAGCCCCTACCCAAGTAATTTTAATGAAACAAAAATCACGAGGCGAAAACAGTCAGAGAACTGGAATTTCCCTTGTTAATTATTTAATTCATTTTAACCGCAATGAGGTTAACAACTTAAAATTTTTTGAAAAAGCACATGCTTTGTATAATGTGCGTGTAAAGTGGGAAATTTATAGGAAGTATGGCGGAGGTGAAAAGCATATCACCCAATGCCGTACTTGCCAACGTTATGGCCATGGTTCCAAATTCTGTAACATGGACCAAAAATGTCTTAATTGTGGAGACTCTTCTCACAAAAAGGACACATGTCCTGTGAAAGAGAGTAAAAATTTTCGCTGTGCGAATTGTAACGGCAACCATATGTCAAATTTTTATCAATGCCCAGTCCGTTTAGCAATTGTTAAGGCAAGGCAAGGTAAACAAAATTCAATTTCTCAATTAAAACCAACTTCAAAACAAAATTCTCCAAGCGTACCAGTGACGCATAGTTTACCTACTCCTTTGCATACCCGTTTAACTTATGCACAGGTTACAGGTAGTTCGAACATTATACCGCCTAGTTTTGGTAGTTCGAAAATGACCGTTAATATGGGTAAGCAAAACAGGCTAGAAAATAATTGTACACCTATCACTCCAGCTAATATTGCTGCCGAAAATATTTTTTCTAATGTCAACTGCCTGGGGCCTATTACGGCAGGTAAACTTTCTTTTTTGCAACAGGCAATGTTCGATCTTATGAACGCCATGTTGCAGGCAAAATCAATGTTTGAAGCCATTCAAATAGGCACAAATTTTACTATTAAAATTGTTTCTAATTTAAAATTTAGCAATGATTTTCAATAAAACAATTAAAATATTAAATTGGAATGCTCGCTCATTGAAGGCCAATGAGAATGAGCTTTTTAACTTTTTAACAGTAAATAATGTGCATATTGCAATTATTACTGAAACATTTTTGAAACCTAACATAAAATTAAAATATGATCCCAATTACGTGGTTCATAGATATGATAGGATTCAGGGTTCCGGCGGTGGAGTTGCAATTGTTATTCATCGCCGAATCAAACATCGTGCTCTTCCCCATCTTGAGACGAAAGTTATTGAAACTTTGGGAATTGAAGTTCAAACTGAACTTGGGATTTTATTTATTGCCGCAGCATATTTACCATTTCAATGCACACGCGAGCTCAAAAATTATTTTAAAGGTGATTTACAAAAACTCACCAGAAATCGTTCGAAATTTTTCATAATCGGCGATTTTAACGCTAAACATCGTTCATGGAATAATTCTCAAAGTAATTCCAATGGCAAAATTTTATTCAACGATTGTTCTTCAGGATACTATTCTATTTTGTCTCCGAATAGTCCTACATGCTTTTCTTCTGTAAGAAACCCTTCAACAATTGATTTGGTGCTTACAGATCAAAGTCATGTATGTAGTGATTTGATCACACATGCTGACTTTGATTCTGATCATCTTCCAATAACTTTTTCTTTATCACATGAATCAGTTTTAAACCCTATGAGCTCTGTTTTTAATTATAACAAGGCTAATTGGGAAAGATACAAAACTCATATTGAGAGAAATTTCAATAATGAGCTTGATTTGCAAAACGAAGTGAATATTGATTCCGCTTTGGACGCATTAAAATGTACAATTGTTGATGCCAGGAATTATTCTGTTCCAAAGGCTCAAGTGAAGTTTGATTCACCAATAATTGACGAAAATCTTCAACTTCTAATTCGTTTGAAAAATGTCCGCAGACGTCAATATCAACGTTCTCGTGACCCTGTTTTTAAAACTATTTATAAAGATTTACAGAAAGAGATTAAACATAGATTTACTCTTCTGAGAAATCAAAATTTTGAGACTAAAGTTGAAAAATTGAAACCATATTCAAAACCATTTTGGAAGCTGTCGAAGATTCTTAAGAAACCTTCAAAGCCTATTCCAGTTTTAAAAGATGGTGAACGTTTTCTTGTATCCAATGAACAAAAGGCTCAAAGACTTGCTCAGCAGTTTGAGAGTGTTCATAACTCAAATTTGAATTTTGTGAGTCCAATTGAAAATGAAGTCACACGTCAATTTGATTTAATTTCTTCCCAGAATTTTTTACCTGCAGAAATAATTGAAACTAACTTGAATGAGAATAAATCAATTATTAAAAATTTCAAAAATATGAAAGCACCTGGTGACGATGGAATCTTTAATATACTAATCAAACATCTCCCTGAGAGCACAATGGAATTTTTAGTGAAAATTTTCAATTGCTGCTTCAAAATTGCATATTTTCCCAAATTATGGAAAAATGCAAAAATTACTCCCATTTTAAAACCGGATAAGAACCCAGCTGAAGTTTCAAGTTATCGACCAATCAGTTTGCTTTCTTCAATAAGTAAACTGTTTGAGAGAATTATTCTTAACAGAATGATGTCACACATCAACGAAAATTCAATTTTTGCAAATGAACAGTTTGGATTTCGCCATGGGCATTCCACAACTCATCAATTGCTCAGAGTTACTAATATGATACGAGCTAACAAATCTGAAGGTTATTCCACTGGAGCTGCTCTTTTAGACATAGAAAAAGCATTCGACAGTGTTTGGCATAAAGGTTTGATTGCGAAATTGCAAACTTTTAATTTTCCAATTTTCCTAATCAAAATTTTAAAAAATTATCTTACTGATCGAACTCTGCAGGTTGTCTATCAGAATTCAAAATCTGATAGATTTCCTGTCAGAGCAGGTGTACCTCAAGGTTCAGTCTTGGGTCCAGTCCTGTACAACATATTCACTTCAGATCTTCCTGATTTGCCTCCAGGATGCACAAAGTCATTGTTCTGCGATGACACAAGCATTTCCGTAAAAGGAAAAAGTCTTCGTGTCATATGCAGTCGATTGCAGAAAAGTTTAGATATTTTTTCTTCCTACTTGCAAAAGTGGAAAATCTCTCCCAATGCTTCTAAAACTCAAATGATAATTTTTCCGCATAAGCCTAGGGCTCCTTTCCTCAAGCCAAACAATAATCACGTTGTCAAGATGAATGGGGTTATTTTAAGTTGGTCCGACAAGGTTAAGTACTTGGGACTAATTTATGATAAAAACTTATTTTCAAAGAGCACATTGAGAGTATACAAGCCAAGTGCATCAAATATACGAGATGTTTATATCCTCTCATTAACAGGAATTCTAAACTTTGTTTAAAGAACAAACTTTTGATTTACAAACAAATTTTTAGACCAGCAATGCTTTATGCTGTACCGATCTGGTCAAGTTGCTGTTCAACAAGGAAGAAAACGCTTCAAAGGATTCAGAATAAAATTCTGAAAATGATTTTGAAGCGTCCTCCTTGGTTTGGTACACTCGAATTACATAGACTTACTGGTGTTGAACCATTAGAAGCTATGTCAAATAAAATTATTAACAATTTTCGACAAAAATCGTTGCAATCCTCAATTGCTACGATAAGCTCTCTTTATAGCCAATAAGTTAGCAATTAAGTTAGTTGTAAGTTTACTTCCCCTTTTCTGACAAGTAGGTTTAAATCCCTACGAATGATAAGTCCTAATTGCGAAAGCAAACAAATCCTAACAATTAAAATTACAAATTTCTAACAGTGTTGAGAAGTCACCATTTGTGATTGGACACACATACTCATTATTTACTAATATTTATCATAAATACTTAAGCTACTAACAAATCCCCCCTTAAAAAAAAAAAAAAAAAGATTACACCTTGTACTTCTACTTTAGCGGCAGGTACGTAAACTTTATAAAGGCTCGTGAATGATGCGTCTTTTACAATATTGTTTGCATCCTCTATACTACTTAGCGTAATACGGATTTTGTCTTGGTGTATTTGTTTGATCTGTGTGACGGAACTATACGTTTTAAAACTTTCTGCGATTTTCAATAGACTGAGAGGTACCAGTTTTGGCCTCATAAAAACTGTAAAAGGTTCCGGGGATCCATTGGGGTATATTTTAATTCGAAAATCCGAAGTATCGAGATTCAAGTCACTGATAATTTCTGATCGTACGCGTTTAATACTCGGCGAAGAACCTCCGCTACTTGAACTAATTTTAATAAGAACACAATAGAAAGCGGTCGATAGCTTGACCTTGAACTGATATTCTTTGTCTTGATGAAACAGTCAGTGCAATGAAAAAACACGACTGCTTCGATCGAGAGCGAGCAACGAACTCACAGACGTTTTTGTCAGGTACTCCTGAACATAAATTTCCGGCTTGACGGAACCTTTCGCAATGAAAATTTACTCTTCAATCCACAGGAACAGATGGCCTGCCACACGAGATATTTCTTCGCAATTTTCGACAGCTTAATGTGTTTGAAATCCTCTGCCTGTCCAGGAAGCTGTTTAAAGTTTTCCTTGATCAACGTTTTTTTATCTTGTACCACGCAAAGAAAGTTCGTCAGCATCTTCACGTACAGCTTTCGCAATCATTGTTTGGCCGACTTGTTTTGCTTATCGTCACGATTTGGAGTCACCACCTTTTTGTAAGTCGACAGTCCGGTTGGTTTTTTAGCTCGATTCACAGTTGCGGACGACACTCTCTGCTTGCTTGCGACATCACGGACGGAATTGTTGGGATTCTGCTTGAAACTGCTGGCCACTCTTTTCGTCATTTTTGTGACCTTCGGATTTCGATGTCTCCCTAATTCTGTCTTACTGGCAAACGAAAAACGTTCTCAAACACTTTATTTACGTTGATGACGGTTGATTTGGCCACATTCAATAATTTTGCCAACTTGGCGTGCGAGTTGTTCGGATTTTTGCGATGCCCGATCTAAATTTTGATGCGTTGCTTCTCTTGCTTCAACATCATTTTTACAACTGAAAGGCAAATGTCAGAATCAAACATAAGACATGATTCTATACTCACTTTAGAATCGTTAAAATGAGAGGTGTTTCGTTTTTTTATGCACGGTAAAAAAATATGGCAAATTTAAGTTAACCAATTCTTGGCAGTAACACACCTTATTGGCACGGGGAACGAGGTTTTAATAAGATATTTTCCTCTTGACATAATAAGTCCTTTTTATAATAAACCTGTCCAGAGAGGAACGTTTAACGAAGTCTCTCTCCAGGAAATTGTAATCTGGCGATATTGGTGGGATCGAAAGAGACTCGGTAAAGTAAAGCAGTAAGCTTGAAACTAAGCGTGAACTTCACACACAAGCACGGATATAAACAATAAACGTGTCACTACGTCAATGGTGATACTACTAATACTATGAACACAAAAAAAAAGATCAGATCCTTGGATGCATTGTGAATCCAAGTTGCGGATTGAAAATAAATATTCAACAATTGTTGCTGCATTTACTGAAAGATTCCTGAATAGCCTACAAAATCGAAAAGGGTTTAATACCAATTTACTCATCCATTTCAGTCTCTTGAGCAGTTTCAGCAATACCGAGCACCAGCGTAGTTCAGTGTATCGAAACTCCTTCTCGAATCCTTTGTCGGGTGGTTCCGAGCAGCTTTGGTGTGCTACTAGTTGTTCTGTGTTGATTCCCGTTATTTATTGGTTTTAGAAATGCGTGAAATTTGAGATATGTGTTACAAGTATCAAAAACAAAATCGAATTTCTGGGAGAGTCTTCCAACTAGAAAATTTTGTATGTTCCAGAAAGTTTATATTTAGCAAAATTTATCTATGAAATATTACATTCCGGCGTTTTATGCACTTCTAAGACATTTGATACCAAAGAAAAAGTTTCGATTTCGATAATTCCACGAAGTACCTGTGCTTTTTTGTTCATTGGTCGAAGAAGCGAAACTTTAAACGTTTAAGGTGCTAGTTTCATCGATCGAAAACTAAGACTTTGACCGTATAGGGACTTTTTTCGAAAAGACAAAATATTTGAGCCCTACCAATGAACGAATTTCGAAAAGTCAATTTTCATTAGTACTCTAAAAAAACAAAACTTACAACTTCTTTTATTTACGTTAGTTTTTAAAATTTGAGAAGTTTTATTAAAATTTTTATTGTTGATATGAGGAATCCGCCAAGAAAACTTTGAAAGAGCGTATCTCAAAAATTGATCAGACGGTAATATTCAAAATTGTCATTTTTGGGGTATTTTTTAAAATAACGCCGTGCTTACATTACAACACAATCTATGGAGAAATTCCATTCTTATGTTTAGATGTCACTAAAATTTGACTTTTTTGCCAGGTTATGTACTACGACTTGACAAGCAGCATCCTTTGCAATTTGAAGTACGAGGATTGAGTGAAAATCGCAAATATGACTTTTGGGTAACGGCCTCTACTTCCAAAGGCGAAGGAGATCCTACGGCAGTTGTTACACAAGAAACAAACACTCGTGCTCCTGCAAGAATTGCATCCTTCACACAAACATTGAAAGTTGCAGTAGGAACGAGCATATCTTTGGAATGCATAGCAGTTGGAAATCCAACACCAAGGACACGATGGATTACCAACGACCAAGCGGTTACTTTTAGCCCATTCTACAGTATATCGCAAGGATATTTGAAAATATATAAGGTTGAACCCAACCTCTCGGGCAATTACACATGCTCTGCCAAAAATCTGTTTGGAGAAGATAGCATTTTATACGTCCTAATTGTTTTACAAACACCAAATATCACTCTCATATCAATACAGTATGCGTCATATGATAGTGTTAGAATCATTTGGGAAATTTCATTTGATGGAGGAGCTACAATTCAAGGATATAACCTTTATTATCGACATGCTTCTGATACTTGGTCAAGCGTATCAATCCCGTCAGATCAATTTGCCTATACACTTACTGGATTAAAATGCGGATCGCAATATATGCTGAAAATGAACGCGCATAATAAGGTAGGAGTTGGTGTATCCACCGATGAAATAACTGTTTGGACCAAAGGAAAAGGTGAGTGGGCATTTCTAACTTGTTGTACTGTAACAGTCATCCCAGTATTATGGGCCACCCAGTTATATGGGCTAAATTAAATTTTGTATTGCTTGGTAACCTATAATGTACACGAAAGTCGCTTTTAACGCGGGGGATACGTGCCGCGTAAAAAAAAACCGCGTAAAAAAACCGCGTAAATTCCGGAATCCGCGTAAATTCTGGAATCCGCGTAAATTCTGGAATCCGCGTAAATTCTGGAATCCGCGTAAATTCCGGAATCCGCGTAAAAACCGCGTGAATTCTGCAATCCGAGTGAAGGGAAAGTGAAATCCGCGCAAAAAATACCGCGTAAATTACCAAAACCGCGTAAATTCCGGAATCCGCGTGAGAAAAGCCGCGTAAAAAACCCGCGTAAAAAGCGACCTTAGTGCACGTAAATAACATATCTCGGTATACCGTTTTTGCACTAATGAGCATAACATACTTATGTATCGGCATTTCGAGTAGTGTATAAACTGGTACTAATGCTTGTTCATCTTGAATTTCCAAAATCTTGCTTTACGGTCAATATTAGCTCTATAGAACAGTGATTTTTTAGCTCCGATCACAAAACCCAGTTTCGAAATTTTGGCTGTAGAACATTCTTTAAGGCTTTAAGGGGCTATGTACATTTTTGCTCGAGAAAAAAGGGCACAGTTTGGAATTTTTTTTTCAAGCGTGTAGCACTTTTTCACTTTTTTTATTGTTTAAAAGAAGTAATTTTCTGAAAGTTCTGCCAACAACAGAAACATGTTTGCTCATGAGAAATACGAATTATTTATGGAACAATGGCTGTTTCCCCGAAACTTTGTTCACGATAGAGAACTAGCGGACCAACTAAGATAAAAAAAAAACTCATAATATTTAATTAGTTTAGAAGTGTGCCGGGTATCTGAACGATCATTTTCATAAGCATTTTGTTTTTAGTGCAAACGTTTTTCCCGAAAAAAGCATGTTTTGAGCGTTGAAAATTGCATTTTTTGACGTGGGACACGTCTTTGTTTACTATACTGGGATGCATTCTGTGAAATTGGAAATGAAACGGGCAAATGTTGCGTCAGATTTCAAACGTTAATAACAGTATAACCACATGATGTATAATAATAACCAATATGTTGTTGGATAGATAAAATGTATAACAATTTTGTAATGTGTTAATTATCACTCTAATTTCATTGCTAAGCGGTAAAATTGATAAAAAATTTCAATAACAAATTTACGCAAATAATGAACCAATTACATGCGAGCATTCCTAGCACAGACGCCGTGAATGGACACCATCCGTTCCCTGTGATATTCCCTGTATCAATTTCGAAATAAAAATTGACAAAGTCTCCCCGTCTCAATAGGTCAATTATTTTTACTTCCAAGAGCTTAGACTAATAAGATGTCTCGAAGGTAAAAGTTTTCCTGAAAGTTTGAAACAATACCCATCCTTGAACAATTTCTAAACCTGCGTGTTAGGTACTGACGAACCTAATAAAAACTGATGTCTTGAAAGAAAACATGCCGGTAAAAGCAACAGTACCAGTGGAGTATAGAACCGCAGGTCTCTCGTCGTCTATGATCCAAGTATGATGACAGTTCTACAAGGTATGCTACATTTTTGTCTATCCACGCACACAAACAAATCTCGTTATGAAAAATTTCGCGTTTTGTATGGAATGCGGAACATTTTTGGAAATTTCTCGTTTTATGTTGTTTTATGTTTGATTTTTTTGGTTGGAGAGTGAATCTCCAGTTGAAACACACTAGAAATTGATATTAATTTAGATTTAGTGTGAAAAATTGCGACAATATGTCGGAATAAAATACATAAAAATGCTATATTTCTAATAGTTGGAGCATAATCTTAGTCATTGTCATAGCTCATGACTTTTGTTACTGTATGAAACATTAGCGACTCTATTTAGAAGCGCTATAAGAATACAAGAAAAAAACGAAAAGTGCAAAAAGGTTACCTGCAAAATGATGAAAAACAGCTTATTTTTCCTAAACCCCAGCGTGTTTATGTATTTCTCACAAATAAAACATGTTTCTAAATCATTTCTATAACTTTTCAGGAAAGTATGTTTTATAAGTTTAGTTTAAAATGCATAATCATTTCAAATTTCATACAAAATCTGAAAAAGTTCATAACGCTCATTAATACTAATGCATCGACGTGAATAGCATACCTTTTAGAACTGTCATTTATACTTGGGTCTATGATTGCAGTGGTACTCTTCTATTCGTACATTTCAGCGGTACACTTCTATTCGTACTGCAGCGGTACTATTCGTATTGCAGTGGTACACTTTTGTTCGTACATTTCTGTTCGTATGCAATTGAGGAAAACTGCAATGCTGCTGTTGATGGTGATTGAAAGTTTATCTCATAAATATGATTACCATAAATTACTTAACAAGAATTGTAAATTTTTGCAACGGATATTTATTTAATTTTATCTTCGATATTCACTAAATAATCGTGACCGGATAGTATCGAAAGAGTGAATTCCTAAATATATACATTTATAGAAGAGTAAGAGCCTGCGAATGCTTGTGATTTTTTTGTTTATTTAGTAAGATTCGTAAAATTGTTAGCTGATATATTATTATTCTAAGCTTTATCATAATAAACGTATATTTCCTGTCTTCGTAATACAGCGAATGAAGTTGTAGGCAAATGAAAAAATTGTCAAGCAAAAAATAAAAATGTAATTGTGGATTGCTACGATTTTTTGCTGGAACATGTTAATAATTTTGTTTAAAATATTTTCTTATGTTTGCCAATTGATGAACCTTTGTAACCTTTGGGCTTCCATATTATTTTGAAAGTAAGATCCATACTATAGATTTGATTTAGTTAGAGTTAAATAAAACAAAACCATTCAATATGATAACGTAAATATTATTGGATTTGGTTTTTGAGGATATAGAGATAATTGTGACTTTGACGCATTATGAGAAATTCTTGGTGCTTCTTCAACAAGCACGATATGCTTGTGCCTTGTCAAATACATGTTGTTTGCACAAAATAATACAAATACTACAGGCATAATATCGCCAAATATAAACGATATTCTTTCGAGTGTTGTTGAATATATTTCAAAAATTGATTTCCAGGGGAGGCTGAAAGTAAAAATACGTACAATCGCTGAGCAAACACATTGATTCTGTCTGCAGACTCTGTATATTTTGTAACAAAAAATCCCCTAATTACAGTGTTTAGTTCCACGTCACCATTTCATACAACTCTAGGGCTGTATACCTAGTAGAATTTTAGACAAATTTAAACATCATTTATCAAAAAAGCGATCGTTCAACGACCGGGTAATTTAATAACGAAAAAATAAAAAAATAAGGAAAATCGGTAGTTTTACCGCAATCGTAAACACGGCAGTCATTCTTTCCGTCACCATTCCGAGATGAACGCGTATAAAATTTCATGTTTAGCTTATGCAATTTTTTTTTTGGTTTTTTTTAAACTAAAAAGCTATACAACCTTATAACGCTCGCTTAACGTTCATCCAGTATTTCCATAGTTTTTATTACGCTTATACTTTAAGGCTGCCAACCGAATTTCCAAGCCGATAAGACAGGTGACTGTATTGGGAATCAAACACTTGCCTTCCAGCTTAGATTGCTGTGCTCTTCCTAATGTTGTTACCGATGGAGTTATAAGATTAGCTTACTGTCAAAACATATGAATATTCGAAGTATGAGAAAAAGTGAACACTTTGCAAAAAGCTGAATAAATATTAGAGTAATGTAATATCGAAATTGATTCAATGTCTTCATGATATCATAGCTCTACCTTCAAACTTATTTCGTGCTACCGTAAGAGCCGTATATGACTTTATATGACAACGATATCAAGGACCAGACACCAACTCTTATCACTCTTACTAAAACTACTAATAAACAAATTAAAATTTACCTGTACCGTCGACCCGTTTCGAACAAAATTCTGCTCATCTTTCCCGCTTGCACCAGGATGTTAGAATAACGTATATAATTGGAGTAACGTCATATACGTTATATATATTGAAATTGTTTATGGTTCTCCAAATCGTTCTTGAGTTTAGGTCGAATGATCTACTGGGTCAATTACGGCATGTACAACGTCTTCAACAATGTCCTAGCTTCGGCTGGACATATACTAAAATTGGAACGATACAGATAAGATTAGCGTGGCCCCTGCGCAAGGATGACACGCAAAATCGTGAAGCGTTCCATATTAAAAACAGTTAGCGCTGAACTTTCGAAAAGAGCAGACGTACTTTTTCTCTGAAAGTCATACGCAAGCTATTTACAACGTCATTTCGCTATAATTTCGTTTCAAGTGATTTTTCGCCGCGTTTATTTGCGCGATGAGTGTTCGACGCGAAAACACGTTTCGCATCGACTATGCGAACGTGCCGAAGAAACCGTCCTTCGAGGAGCTTCACGAGTTCGGCGGTACCGTTTTGGGTCTGCAGTACGAGCAGGTGCTACGTCTTCAGGCAAGTAAGGCACTTGGATGTGCTTTTGTTAAGGTCGTTGACCTCAAACTGGCGCAGAAAATTGTAGCAGAAAATGACAGGAAGCACGAGACCGAAATAGACGGCAAAATCTACAAACTTCGCATCACACTAGAGGACGGAGCGATAGAGGTGAAGCTATCGGATTTGTCCGAAGATATTACGAACGAGCAAATAGACGAATTTTTAATAGACTACGGAGAGGTTCTGTCGGTCTCCGACCACGTTTGAGACAGTAAATATCGCTTCGGTGGTCTTTCAACGGGAGGTAAAATAGTGCGCATGATGGTGAAGCGCAATATCGAAAGCTACATTACGATTGATGGCCAAACGACGAGTGTGACGTACGTTGGCCAATTGCAAACTTGTCGCCACTGCTGCGAATTTATATACAATGGTATCTCTTGTGTGCAAAATAAAAAGTTGTTGGTGCAAAAGACCTACGCAAATGTAGCGGAACAAGCGGGACAAAAATCTAATGTAACGAAACCTTCTCCTACCATGCAGAAGATTCCATCCATCAGACCTTTCGGCCTTAAGTCCGGGGAGGGAGGAGAAAACGATAAACAACCACAAAAAACTAATCCACTGCTCTAAAAACCAAGCACAAGTAAACCTGCACCAGTAGGTCCGAAGCTACCCGTAGCTAACACGAAGCTGTCGAGCTGAAGTTCGCGAAAACGAGCCTTTCCGATCAACTCGTGGCTACCCCGACTATGACAAATACTATCAACCGAATCATTATAAAAACAAGACACAAGATTACTCGACAAACTACCTCAACCGATGGAAACGAAACAGACTGCCCATCAGCTTCAGGAAGCAGCAAGCGCCGAATTGGTCGGCCGCCAGGAAAAAAATCGCGACAGAACAACATGGACGACGAAGATGTTGAGGAGATTGATATTAATCTAATATAATGGATCTCGCTAGCTACAACATCGCATCGATAAGCATCAACACCATCAAAAATCCAACAAAACTTAACGCGCTTCGAACGTTTCTCCGAACATACAACGTAGACATCGCACTATTGCAGGAAGTGGGGGGGGGGGGGGGGGCTCAACCGTTCGTCAAGAAATTAATAAAGAAAGATGCTGATTTGTCTGAACTTATTTCCAGCCATGTTAACTTATTCACTGTTTAACTTGTCGGGGCCTTCTTTTCCATATAAATAAAAGAACACTACTTGCCAGTTTGAACTCCTGGACGGGATTGATTTATTAAAACTCAACTTAACTCTAAGTCACTTCTTAATCTCTAACTTTTACCTAATACATTCTAAACTTTCGCCTACAGTGTATTAGGTTGTATAATCTTGCTTTGTCTAACTAGGCGTGGCCAACGGCAATAATTTGTCATGGTATGGACTTGTGTAGTGGTAGCTTGAAAGCGTCCAATTCTCATAAGCTTTTGAGCATCGGCTGATTGCATACGCGTAGGCGTATAACAATCAGCACTGTTTCAATATAATCGCGGAGTCGCTTTTCTGCTTAGCTGCATGCGATTCCGGCTTAGGTGTGGAAATAGAAAGAGAGTGAAAATGGGTCATGAGAAAAGGTGCACGCTGCTAGCTTTGCTTTTATATGAAAAAATGTTGTGTGTGTAATATGTGTTTTTGATGATAAAATAATATAATATTTGTATGTTATAATTATGACATATAGTAGTGTTTTTTTTTTGTATACTTAATATAATCTTTTATTTAAATTTTTTATGTAATCTTTTGAATAGTCTTGTTTTTATAATGATTTTAATGCTTGATGTAGTTGCTAATCGTGTTGGTGTGTTAGCTACTACATGCCTTATATTCTACTATTTACAATTTTTGATTTTGTGGTCTATGATTTTATTAAACTCTACTATGTACAGTTTTGTCATCGGTATGATGAACTAAATGAATGAAATGTTTAATTCTTAATTATGATGTTTGTAAAACAGCTTTTGTGTTATCTTAATTCATGCGCTACTGAGCTAATTGATTACTGCTCAAATGTTGTTTGTATGTATTTTTTTTGTATGTTGTGGAATAGTTAATGTATATTTTTTTTGTGAATATTTTTCTGTGTTTACGTTTGCTATTTTTTTTTCGTTTTGCTTCCTTTTTTTGTTTTGTATATGAATGTTAATATGCTTATTTATTTATTTATTTATTTATTTATTTCGTCAATCATATATGTAGACTGGTTACAATAATTTCTAAACTATACACGAACATAAAACAAATTAATTTTGTGTCCTTAGCCTCAAGGACTTGAAATACTGTTTCAGTTTATACCGGGACATCGTAAAGTCAATGGCTTCGCAGTGTTGATTATAAGAATTCATCATACTATTTATAGGTCCATTTTTTGTGTATTCCGTACGATGATGGTTAAGAGCAAATAAACTACGGTGTCGAAGTTGTCGAATGGGTGCATAAAAGTTCAATTTAGAAAGTAGTACTGCTGAGTCAACGTTCTGCGAAACGATATCGTTTACAAATGAAGCCATCGCGTAGTCTCGCCGTTCTTTCAATGTTTGAATGTCAATCAACATGCAGCGTGCTTCATATGACGGAAGACGATGTGCGGTCCAACCTAGCTTACGAAGAGCATATAGTAGAAATTGCTTTTGTACTGATTCTATTCTTTCTTCATGTACGCCAGGACGAGGAGACCACACAATGCTACAGTATTCCAGTATTGACCTCACATAGGCAATATACAAAGTTTTGATAGTGTACGGGTCTTGAAAATTGTAGCAGAAGCGTTTGATGAACCCTAACATGTTGTTTGCCTTGTGTATGATAGTGTTATAGTGGTCGATGAAATTAAGTTTAGAATCTAAGATAATTCCTAAATCCCTAACTTTATCACATTTCTTCACATTCTGATCCCCTAATGCAAGTACAATTTTGGGCGTTGTTAGTTTTCTGCTAAAGGATATTACATTGCATTTTTTTACATTTAATCAAGTAGGCTTTTCTTACACCAGATGTAAAATGTGTGGATTTCATTCTGAAATACATTGATGTCTTCTTGACTTTTTATTTCCAAAAACAGCTTCATGTCGTCGGCATATATTAGAACTTTAATATTTTTGAGGATGAAGGAAATGTCGTTTACGTACAAAATAAAAAAAAAGTGGTCCTAAATGGGAGCCTTGGGGAACACCTGAAGTAACTTGAATGGGATTTGACTTTTTTCCATTAAATTTTATTATTTGTTGCCTGTTTGTTGAATATGATTCAAGCAACTTCAGGAGACCAGACTCAATTCCAATTTTTTGCAGTTTAAAAAGTAGCATTGGTATGTCAATACGATCAAATGCTTTGCTAAAGTCTGTATAAAGAGCTTCAACATGGTTCCCATTATCCATTGCATTCAATGAGTAATCTACGAATTCAAGTAAATTTGTGGATGTAGAGCGGCCTTTGAAGAAGCCGTGTTGTTTGTCAGTTATTCGATTTTTGACTTGAGCAAATATCTTTTCATTGACAATTGCCTCAAAGAGTTTAGGTATGCAAGAGATAATAGCGATTCCACGATAGTTACGTATGTCAGATTTACGCCCAGATTTGAAAATAGGCACTAAAAATGAGCTTTTCCATATATTTGGGAAGACTCCAGTTTCCAACGACATATTGAACAGCCAGAACAAAGGAGATGTAAGTTCCTTCGAAAGATTTTTCATGAGTGCTGGAGGTATTCCGTCAGGTCCAGGTCCTTTGGAAGGGTCTAAATTTCTCAGACCCTGCGAAACATCCTGTACCTGTAGTTGGTTGACACCAATGTTTCTTGGATATTCTGGATAAAATGCAAAATAAGCGCGGTCGCGATTTTCTTCGGAAAATGTGGTATAGATTTCCTGGAAAAATTTTGCAAAGAGATTGCAATTTTTCTCCGAGTTATCACCAACATGTCCATCGAGTTGCATTATTGATGGAAAATTGTCTGATTTTAGTTTTGTTTCGACGTAATTGAAGAAGTTCTTTGGACAAGACTTAATTTCTAGTTCAGTTTTTGCATTGAATTCTTCAAATGCATCACTGATTGCAAAGTTCAGTTGATCACATATTTCCAAGTAAATTGCTAGATTTTCACAGCTATTGTGTTTTTTGAAAATTTGGTGGGTTTTTTGTTTGCGGTTTTTTAAATTTTTTATTTGTTTGTTAAACCAGACTGGATGTTTAGTGTTAGCGTGGCGTCGTTTTTTCTTCAATGGAATCTCTTGAGAGATGATGTTGTACAGAATTTTGTAAAAGACGCTAACAGATGATTCGACATTTCATCTCTAAAAATTTGTTGCCAATTGACACAGTTTAATTTATTTTTAATATTCGCATAGTTCGCGAGTTTGAAATCAAGGACTTCCTCATACTCACAGTCGTTGGGTCTTTGATATTCATGTAGAAATAAAGAATATTCAATTGCTGTGTGAAACTTTTCGTTTTTCCACAGTGGGTTAACTGATTCGGTCACACAGAAATCTTCATGGATATTCGTTAAGAGTAGGTCCAAATAGCAATTTCCACGGTTTCTTACATGGTTAATCTGGTTCAAACCTAGTTTAGCAATTTCGTCAAACATGAAGTGCAAAGTGATGTTATCTCCAACGACTTGGAGTAGGATGCTTTCGTTTTCAGGGTCCAAGATGAAGTCAGCGGTGTTTTGATTGAAGTCCCCATAGATGTGAACTTTCACTTCTGGAGGTAGTTCAGATAAATTTCTGCGCAATTAAAAAACTCTTCATACGTAATTTTATTAGCGTTATGTGGAGGAAAGTACACAGAGGCGAATACGTGTGTTTCACCTGCTATGTGCGATTTAATCCAAATGTGCTCGAATTCTTTGAATTTAGGTGCAGCAACAGTTTCTGAATTAAAATTCACAGAGACCGCTATGAGGACTCCTCCGCCTGACTTCTTTTCGGATTCTTGAAGATTCCTGTCATTCCTGAATACATTAAACATATTTCCAAAAATTTCTTCACTTTTGACACTTTCATCCCAGTTTGTTTCAGTCGCCAATATGACTGAGAAGGATGAGCCTAAAAGATTGTTGTAAATTTGTTTCATTTTGGCTGGGCCTTTCATGCGATTGAAATTTTGACAATAAACCAAAATTTCAGTCGCATTTTGTGTTGGTGAAGTAATTTTTGGGGATATGGTGGTTGACGATGTTTGAGGGTTGGTGAGTGTTACCTGTAAGTCTTCTTCTCTCTCATCGAAAGGGGTCGTTATTTCCGAAAACTCGGTTTGTAAAATTTGTCGGTGCTTTCTCTTAGTTGTTGTAGGCGGTGTGTTCGTTCACTGGATAACGATGTCCGATGAGACTGCAGGTCTGCTAAAGCGTCATCGCGTGATATTCCCAGTTCTTCATGTACGTCCAGGAAAATTTCACGTAGCAGGTTTATGTCAGTTGGTAGTCCTTCAGCTGCCAGCATCACCGATGCACTAATTTTGGTGATTCCTCGAATGCATACCGTTATTGGCTGATCATGCAGGAAAGCAAGGAAAGTTCGTACCGTATCCATAATTTTGTGATCACGCAGCCGTGCTTTCAGATAGCGTTTGTCACCAGCAGCGGATTGCTCCGTTAGTCTGACAATCGGTGGACGCATAGGATCTAGCAGCGGAGCAGTATTTTCCGGTTCTGACTGTGAAGTAGTGCTCTGTGTTGTACCTTTTTCAGATCGATACGGGTTGATAGTTTCTCCTTTCCTGAAGTTGATGAGTTTTGGAGCAGAAAGTGCAGCTATCGGATGGTCGGTTGATGAGGGTGGCCCGGCGAATTGAACTTTTGCTGTGGCTAGTAATTCTTTGTCTGATGCGTTGATACATTGATAGTTTTGCGTACCGCTGTGCTGGTTGTTTTGTTTACTGGTATGAGTGATTTGTTGTTTTCTTTTTTTACGGTTTATTTTGGCTTTTTCGGCAGCTTTTTCTTGTAGTCTTCGAGACCGTTGTTTGGCATCATAAGTGGACCAGTCCTGCTTCCATTGCCATTTGTTACCCAGAAATTTCCATCCTGGAGAAATATATATAATTGATATCGTGTTGTATCTAATGTCTACGTGCTTCTGTTTCCTAAATTTTGTTGTTACTAATGTCTATATTTCTGTTTGTTTAGTTTGCGAATTTTATTAATTTGTGTTTGTTTAATTGCTTGAATTTTATTTAGTTCCATCTTGTTTATTTTATGAGTTTCTTTAATTTAATTTGCTTTGTTTAGTATTTTTATTTTTGATTGATTTTATTATATTCGTAAGTTTAATGAAGTCCTTCTAGTTCACCTCTTTGTGCCAGGCATCCGGGGAAAATTATAAAAATATGGTTCTTGGACAGTAGAGCCTGAAGTTCCGTGTCCATCTGATACCGTCTTGTGTAGTTGCTTCCCGGGCATCTGGTAACTATCTTGAGTTCCAGGAATAATTTTGTTATTTCTTGTTTCCTTCTTATATTCTATACTTTGCTGAGGATTTATGCCTTTTCGCTCAACAAAGTAGGACGTTGCTTGTTTGCATCGCCTCTTTAAAGTTTATACTGGTGATTTTAAGTCTTTTCAACCAGGTAAATCTGTAATATTTTGGTTACTCAGCTAGGTTAGCAGATGTGGTATCCGCTTCCTACTTGAATAAACATGGAATGGAATCTGAACTGGAATCTCAAGTTGATCAGACTTAAGATTGCAGCTTATTTGTCGTTTTGAGCTCATGTGGTGATCGATCACATGTTCTCTCAACGACTTAGATAAATATTTACGGCTTTAGATAAATATTTTATAAAAGTAAAAAAAATAAAATTTATAAATTGGTGCAAAGCAATGTATTGTGCAGAGTGAGAAAAAGAAAAAAAAAATTAATTTAGTGAAAAAAAAATGAATTATATTCTAGCTCTTCTAATCCGTATTTCGCCTCCAAAGCTTCCCAGTTAAGGCTGTTATTGTCATTGCCTAACTGACTTTGGTTTATTAAAAAAACTTGGTTGTCTCTCTGATGTTGAAAATTGCTGTGATTTTGTTGATATTGGAAATGCTTTCGTCTGAAATTTCGATTTTGGTATTTATATTGTGGATATACTTGATTTTCTCTAATTGGTCTGTAATTCTGATAGTTATTGTTGTTGTAAAAATTTCTAAAATTTCCACGGTGATTTGTGTAATTATCTCCTCTATTTCTATGAAGGTTTTCCCGAAACCTATTAGGACTTCTCTGGCGTTGCATTGCAAACACGTTGTTTGTATTTCCAATTTCAGACGATAGAGCCGCGTCCGTGCTGTATTCTCGCACTTTTTGGACCGCTTCGTCTATGTCGGTATATTTTCCTGCTTTTAGTATCGTTTTTAGTTCTTTATTGTTTATTTCTTTTATTAGGGAGTTTAACCCTGATTTTAGAGCCAAAGAGTTTGCTGTTGCAGCAGGTACACCTTGCTCCATGTATAAGAATTTTAGCTTTTGTGTGAGATTTTCAATCTCATCACAAAGTTCATTCGTGTTTTTATTTTTGATTTGCCCCAACTTTTCAATAAGTGCATCGGGGGTCTCTTTCGATTTGCATCTACGTTGCACATCGAGTACCAGTTCGTTTATGTTGTTTATTACTGGTGGCAATCCCTGTCTGACTTTGCCTATCAGTCTAATTTTGAGGAATTTAATTTTGTGTCGTTAACTCGGCCAATAGATTAGCTGCGTCAGCAAATGAGCTGAGTGCATTAGCGCTCCCGTCATATGTTGGTACAAGCGCTGTCGCTTGTTTTATATCGAACGCTTGGTTGTCCTCTTCGTTGTTTGCCATGTTTGCTAATTGTCTTGTAAGCGGGTCAGTATTTTGTGTTCCGCTGCTGCCCGGAGGTGGTTCAGTAGTTTGTTTTGTCGCCGTGGTGTTACCGTCTGGTAGTGGGTTATTGTTAGGAATTTTTGCTGTGTTGTCTTTATTTCCCACAGGTGGGTTATTGCTTTTGCTACTGTCCGGAATTGGGTCAGTAGTGCTATTTTTGTTGTATTGTAATTTTAAGTCTTGTTGATTTCGTAGTTTAGCGTCCTTGTATTTTTCACGATAGCGTTAAACTCTTTGCCGAGGATGTTATCGTTGTTTTCATGTAAATATTCTTCTACCCCTTTTGTTAGTATGCTACTGAGGTGTCTTTTGGTATGTAAAAGTTCGTCCGAGAGCTTTGTGTTTATTGCCTTCTTGAGGTATCTATGTAAATTTTCCAAATCCTCGTATGATTTTGACATATAGGCTTTTGCTTTTAAAGTGTAAGCATATGCGTATTTTGTTAAAATAAACATTTATTTATAATATTTTTCTAATTTCTTGCATAATTTGTATATTGAGAAGATAATAAAAAATTTTGATTTGTAAACAGTTTGTAACTATATAAACATTGTAACTATTATTAATTGTAAATATATAAAAAATTTGTTTTTAGATATAAGTATGGTTACTTGTTGTTTCCGTGGCGATGCTGCTGCTGCTGTCACCTGTGTTGCTGCTGGATACAAGCTTGTTGCCCTTGATGCCGGTTCGGTCTCGTCCACCGAATCGTTATTTCTGCTACTTCAGCTGCCGTTGTTGTATTTTATAACTGTTCGTTTTTTTTTGTTTCTTATCACTGTTTATCTCTTATGGGCGAGATAAATGCCCTTATAGTTTTGTACACTTGTTGGTATTGTCTTTCCACTCTTGTCACTATCTGATCTGATGTTTTCTTCTCATTGTTTAATGTTAAGTTCTTTCCACGATTCGTACCATTCTTTGGTTGAGTCTTCCAGTACCGTCGGTTGTCGCTCGAAACGCGTTTCTCTTTTTTCCACTTGTCCGTTCACTTCAAATGTTAATATCACTTCGATCTCTTTTTTCTTTACAGTTTTTATATTTTTCTTGAATAATGGGAGTATTTGCAGTTATAGCTGCCTCCCAAGCTTTGTAGAATGTTAGACATTCTTCGAAATCGTCTATTACATTTGTCATTGTTTTTAATTAAACCGCTGTTTGGGCTGATCATTTAAATTAAAAAACTTTTTTTTTTGTGTAACTGATTATTGTTTTTTACACTGTCGAGGCACTGATGACCTGTAGGCGTGTTTCTGCCTTCACTGTTTTTGCAATGTAATTTTTAGTTGCACTTCTTAGCAACTTAAACGTTATTATTAATATTAGAATCAATGCTATTAAACACAGTGCGCCCGCGACGTATTTATTTTCAACCGCACTGTTTGCACTGCTGCTGGCGGTGTTTGTAATCACTTCTTCCGCGCTGAAAAATCCCATTGTTCTTTTCTCTCACTGGGTATTTTAGATTGTTTAGTTCTTCTTTTATTATAATTTTTTTTTTGTTATTTAACGTGTTTTAACGGACTGTTTTCGAGCTTTTCTTCACATAAATCATCACTTCTATGCCATTTTATGCCATTAGGTACGAATCGTGTAGTAGACTTTTCACTTTATTAGGTTTTTCAAGCACTTAAATTTTTTTAACTAACTTTTTTGTTCTCACTTTACTTTGATGCTTGCATTTCACTGCCTCACGGTCGCCATCTGAACTTATTTCCAGCCATGTAAACTTATTCACTGTTTATCTTGTCAAGGCCTTCTTTTCCATATAAATAAAAGAACACTACTTGCCAGTTTGAACTTCTGGACGGGATTGATTTATTAAAACTTAACTTAACTCCAAGTCACTTCTTAATCTCTAACTTTTACCTAATACATTCTAAACTTTCTCCTACAGTGTATTAGTCTGTATAATCTTGCTTTGTCTAACTAGGCGTGGCCAACGGCAATAATTTGTCATGGTATGGACTTGTGTAGTGGTAGCTTGAAAGCGTCCAATTCTCACAAGCTTTCGAGCATCGGCTGATTGCATACGCGTAGGCGTATAACAATCAGCACTGTTTCAATATAATCGCGGAGTCGCTTTTCTGCTTAGCTGCATGCGATTCCGGCTAAGGTGTGGAAATAGAAAGAGAGTGAAAATGGGTCATGAGAAATAGTGCACTCTGCTAGCTTTGCTTGCAGCGCTTTGGAATTTATGAGGTGACGAAAAAGCGGGTTGAGTAAGGTTTGGGTTGTATTTCATATGACTACATGCAACTTGGTTAATTCTCAAGTGGTTGGCATGTAGGCATGGGAATCAGGATTTGTGGTGAAACATGGTTTTAGGAATTTGACTGACTTGGTAGGATTTCTTAAGTTGTTTGCATATGGTCAGTATCGTATGCAGCACCTGTGTGGAAAATAATTTGTTGCCAATGAAGATGTTTTAACGATCCAGCCCGTGGTAATATATATTCCGGGTCTGTTGGAAAGTCATTAGAAATTTGGGATTGTGGTAACCTTATAGTGTCAGGCTACATTTGAAATCGTTCGCTTTTGTTTCATTTAAAGTCGGTGTCGATTTACATATGAAAGATAATGCGCTTGACTCATCTACTTGGCCAAAAGGAATATATTATCGTGCCTTCGAGGATCAAAGGAATAGGTCTCAGGATTTTTTGATGCCCAACACGAGCAAACTCCCACGAATCGATCTGTCAACACCTGCGTCTCGCTTGACTGTGTAAACTTAATTGATCAACCGCCGTTGGAACATGGGGGCCACCGGGCCCCCAGTCCAGTTAACTCGTCGTTTGGGGACACGGACAACAATAAACAGCTGATAAAAACCAGTTTCCCAGTTTCTGCACCGCTGTTAATCTGCTACCAAAATGTTCGGGGCCCACGCGGTAAAATCACTGATTTTAGTCTCGCAGTGTCAGATTCTCCGTACGATTGCATCGTGCTAACGGAAACTTGGCTCGATTCGCAAATCAACTCGTGCCAGTTGTTTGGTACAGATTATACCGTTTTTCATTCTGATCGCTGCTCTAAAAATAGTAATAAAGCCTGTGATTTGTTATTTGGAGATTACAATCGCGCTGGTTTAGCTTGGTCATTGCACCCGAACGGTAGATATATGGTTGTTGATGCGCAACATTCAGCTGTTAATATTGGCAGTGCCCGTCTTTTAGATGGTGTAGCTTTGAATGGTCTTTACCAGATTAAATCGGTGCTCAATCCGAATGGAAGGCTGTTGGATTTAATTTTCGCTAATCAACATGCTTTGCCAGCTTGCTCTGTTACCACTGCACTCGATGTACTCAGTAATATTGACCTTCAAGTTTTGCACTGAAGACAGCCCTTAAATTTTTGTCGTTTTCCATGCTTAAATCAGCAACCGAATTAGGAGCCCATTATGCCCCTGTTCCCCCTACGAGTCAGCAGGAAGCCGCAAACGGGCAAAATTTTCACATAGCACAGGCATAATCAGGGTTGCCACTCACATTTTTAAATACATTTAACTACTGCACAAGAATTGTAAAGCTAGCTTAATTTTGTTGGTTTCGTTGGAAAGTCGAGAAAGTCCGTAATCAATGATATCTTTAAAACGTTGAATTATAGAGAATAAGAAGCACCTAGAAAAGAAACAATTTCCTCTCTTAAATATGTGATAAACATGGGTTTTGTTGTTAACTAAATAAAATTTTAAAGTCCACTGTACAAGATGTTCTTTGACGCCTCTTTATGTTTAGGTGCTAGTTAACTTTAAAAGCATTAAGCTGTGCCTTCATTTAGTGTTGTAAGATCAATTTTCTTCAATCTGTTGTTCAACATAGAAGCATACCTTCCAAAACAATAATATGCATAGTACGGTTCATTTTTCACTTATTGAAAAGGTGTGATCCGCATCCTCATACAACACAGTTAATCGTTAAGCGTGAAAATGTCGAAAAATAAAATCTGTATAACTACAGATTAATCTGAATTTGTGGCATCACTGGCTGTAATCAAAAACTCTCTCAACAAAGAGGCACACACAGCCCAAGAAATTTTCTGAGGTAGAAACTACCGTGACTGCGGGTAATTCTGCGCAGCACGTTTTCCGCACACTCATCTTAAAAAACTATTTTTCAACAGTAAATTTTACTAAAACACAGTTGGGTTGTGTGCTTTACCATGTGCATAGCATAGTCTGCTATAATAGTACAGAGATTATGTATGTTTTAGTAAAATTTACTGTAGCAAGCAGTTTTATAAGCTGAGTACGCGGGAAAATGTGCTGCGCAGAATTACCCGCAGTCACGGTACGTCTTTCTGCACTATACTGGGATAAATTCTGTGAGGTCTCCTGAACGACACGAAAGGGATCCGAACTGCTTTTACTCGTCTCTTTGGAAATTGATGTGCAGTCTCCCAACATCGTGCATTCACTCGTAAAAAAAAATGAGTAGCACCCGATCCCTGAGTAAGAGACATCTCCGGAAAGAGACGGATAAAGTGTGTTGTGACATGCTACCTGCACTTACTTGTCTCTTTGAAAACGAATGTACAGTGCAATCCGAACTGCTCTTACTCGTCTCTTTAGAAATTTATGTGCAGTCTCCCAACGGCGTGTGCTTTGCACGCAAAAAAATGAGTAGCACCCGATCCCTGGTGTGGGGTAACAGGGATTTAACCCGACTTAAACGATAGAAAAATGCCTGTCTCCGTGCCTATCACAGGATGAGAAATGCATGTAATCGGTATCAATTTAAACTTGCTAGATGCAAATATAAGATTCTGAATAAGAGACTCTACTTGAACTATGCTCGCAACACTGAACGAAACTTACAATCCAATCCAAAAAGCTTTTGGAAATTTGTTAACTTTAAGGGCAAAGAGGACGGTCTGCCTTCTACAATGTTCTTAAAGGACGAAGTCGCATTGAACAATAATAGTAAATGTAGTTTATTCGCTAAACTTTTTTCAGTGTGTTCCGCACTGATTCTGCCTCGCCCGGTTTTGTAGCAGACGTCCTACCGTCTGTCCCCAGTGATGTATTCACAGCCGGATCATTTACTGTTGCTGCCGATGACGTGGAATTAGCCATTCACAAGCTAAAACAATCGTATTGCCCTGGACCTGACGGTATCCCTGCCGCTCTTTTGAAGGCATGTTGCGAGGCGTTCAAATTTCCTATAACTGTTTTGCTGAATCTCTCTTTACGAAGCCATAAGTTTCCTGTGAGTTGTCATCGTAGTCATCGCATATGTTTCCCATATTTAAAAAAGGTGATAAGCAGAATGTGGAGCATTATCGTGGAATCACTTTACTGGGCGCATGTTCTAAAATATTTGAAAATATCGTTTATAATCATCTTATGTTTCGTGTGAACATTACATATCCACTTCTCAACATGGTTTTTATCCAGGCCGATTAATTACAACCAACTTATTGGAATTTACATCGTTGTGTTTGCGCACCATGGAGCAAGGCAATCAAATTGATGCCATCTACACTGATCTCAAAGCGGCATTCGTACGGGTAGACCATGAAATATTACTCACTAAGCTTAACAAACTAGGCGTGTCATCTTGCTTGCTTTCGTGGCTTAGCTCTTATCTACGCTCTCGCAAATTTAACGTCAAGTTGGGATTATCTCAATCTTGTTGGTTTCTTATCCGCTCAGGAGTACTACAAGGTAGCATTTTAGGCCCGCTACTTTTCTCACTGTTCATTAATGATGTCACTCGGTTGCTGCCACGTGGAACCAGATTATGTTATGCTGATGATGTTAAGATCTATTTGCTGATAGAATCTACCGATGACTGTGCAAGACTTCAAAGCTACATAGATTTGTTTGCACAATGGTGTGAATCTAACCGTATGCCAATCAGTATCCCAAAACGCTCTGTTATCAGCTTCAGTCGCAAAAAACAGCCTCTGGTTTATGATTACTGCATTGGAGATACGTATTTAAGACGTAGCGACATTGTAACTGACCTTGGCGTAGTGTTGGATTCTCATTTGACGTTTAGACAACACTATTTGACGATTATTAACAAGGCGAATCGACAGCTGGGAATTATTTTCAGAATTGGACGAGAATTCATTGATCCCGGAACTCTGCGTGCTCTCTATCGCTCTTTAGTACGTTCTACCCTCGCAGCTGGCTGTGTAGTTTGAAATCCACACTATGAGTTCTGGAGTAACCGTTTGGAGCGAATACAGAAATGTTTTATTCGGAAAATTTGCTGTATGCTACCATGGAGAAACCCTGACGCTCGACCGCCCTATGAAGGACTGTGTCTACTGATTGGCTTAGCGCCGCTCGAGGAACGTCACAAGGATATATTAGCAAACACCGCCCATAGAATATTATTGGGCGTTTATGACTGCCCTACTGTATTGTCGCTTCTTCAGTTACATTGCCCACTCCAACCACAACGGAACAATCAGCTACTACGGGTTAGCTCACATCGCACCAACTACGGACTGCATGAGCCAATTCGGCAGATGGCTTTAGAATATAACCGACGTGATATTAGTTTAGCCTTTTAACTGTATTTGTTCACTTGTTAAGTATTCTGTATTGTTATAATCTAATAGTTTTACCTTGTGATTGTGTTGTACTAAGAAATACTGGGTTTTCATGCCGCTTTGAGTGAAGACAAAAGTTTGCTCAAGGTGGCTTTTCCCAGTCCAAACATCAAATATCATTTAGACGTGTAGTCGGATGATGAAAACCAATAAATAATAATAATGATAATAAAGTAGAAAATGACCAAATCAGCTTGCCTGGGTATAAGGTCATATTCAATATTGATCACTTGTATATATACCAACGGCCCGATAGCCTTGGGATGTGCTAGTGGCCGATCAAATGAACAAATAAATAAAAAATAAATAAATATTGATCAGTCACGCAGAGGAACAGCAATAGCATTGAAAGACCACTTGCGCCTCTCGAACGTCGAGAGGAGCCTCGACGGACGACTGATCGCGCTTCGGCTGCAGAACACAACCATCTGTAATGTTTACGCCCCATCTGGCACGGCCTTACGAGCGGAGAGAGAGCGTTTTCTAAATAGTACTCTCGCATACTATATCCGTCATCCTACAGAACACACATTGATAGGAGGTGACTTCACAAAAGGCTCAAAGACTTGCTCAGCAGTTTGAGAGTGTTCATAACTCAAATTTGAATTTTGTGAGTCCAATTGAAAATGAAGTCACACGTCAATTTGATTTAATTTCTTCCCAGAATTTTTTACCTGCAGAAATAATTGAAACTAACTTGAATGAGATTAAATCAATTATTAAAAATTTCAAAAATATGAAAGCACCTGGTGACGATGGAATCTTTAATATACTAATCAAACATCTCCCTGAGAGCACAATGGATTTTTTAGTGAAAATTTTCAATTGCTGCTTCAAAATTGCATATTTTCCCAAATTATGGAAAAATGCAAAAATTACTCCCATTTTAAAACCGGATAAGAACCCAGCTGAAGTTTCAAGTTATCGACCAATCAGTTTGCTTTCTTCAATAAGTAAACTGTTTGAGAGAGTTATTCTTAACAGAATGATGTCACACATCAACGAAAATTAAATTTTTGCAAATGAACAGTTTGGATTTCGCCATGGGCATTCCACAACTCATCAATTGCTCAGAGTTACTAATATGATACGAGCTAACAAATCTGAAGGTTATTCCACTGGAGCTGCTCTTTTAGACATAGAAAAAGCATTCGACAGTGTTTGGCATAAAGGTTTGATTGCGAAATTGCAAACTTTTAATTTTCCAATTTTCCTAATCAAAATTTTAAAAAATTATCTTACTGATCGAACTCTGCAGGTTGTCTATCAGAATTCAAAATCTGATAGATTTCCTGTCAGAGCAGGTGTGCCTCAAGGTTCAGTCTTGGGTCCAGTCCTGTACAACATATTCACTTCAGATCTTCCTGATTTGCCTCCAGGATGCACAAAGTCATTGTTCTGCGATGACACAAGCATTTCCGTAAAAGGAAAAAGTCTTCGTGTCATATGCAGTCGATTGCAGAAAAGTTTAGATATTTTTTCTTCCTACTTGCAAAAGTGGAAAATCTCTCCCAATGCTTCTAAAACTCAAATGATAATATTTCCGCATAAGCCTAGGGCTTCTTTCCTCAAGCCAAACAATAATCACGTTGTCAAGATGAATGGGGTTATTCTAAGTTGGTCCGACAAGGTTAAGTACTTGGGACTAATTTATGATAAAAAACTTATTTTCAAAGAGCACATTGAGAGTATACAAGCCAAGTGCATCAAATATACGAGATGTTTATATCCTCTCATTAACAGGAATTCTAAACTTTGTTTAAAGAACAAACTTTTGATTTACAAACAAATTTTTAGACCAGCAATGCTTTATGCTGTACCGATCTGGTCAAGTTGCTGTTCAACAAGGAAGAAAACGCTCCAAAGGATTCAGAATAAAATTCTGAAAATGATTTTGAAGCGTCCTCCTTGGTTTGATACACTCGAATTACATAGACTTACTGGTGTTGAACCATTAGAAGCTATGTCAAATAAAATTATTAACAATTTTCGACAAAAATCGTTGCAATCCTCAATTGCTACGATAAGCTCTCTTTATAGCCAATAAGTTAGCAATTAAGTTAGTTGTAAGTTTACTTCCCCTTTTCTGAGAAGTAGGTTTAAATCCCTACGAATGATAAGTCCTAATTGCGAAAGCAAACAAATCCTAACAATTAAAATTACAAATTTCTAACAGTGTTGAGAAGTCACCATTTGTGATTGGACACACATACTCATTATTTACTAATATTTATCATAAATACTTAAGCTACTAACAAATCCCCCCTTAAAAAAAAAAAAAAATTGGAGGTGACTTCAACTGTGTTTTGCGGCGATGCGATGCGATGGGAAACAATCACAGCCCGCTCTTTCTGCAACCGTGCAGCAACTTAACTTTCTCGATGTTTGGGAACAACTCCGTCCAGCTAATTCTGGCTACACCTACATCACACACAACTCGTCATCTCTGTTAGACCGCATATATGTCAGCCAAGGACTACGAGGTATGCTCAGGTCAGTAAATTCGCACGTGTGTTGTTTCACGGACCATAAGGCGTTAACAGCACGTATTTGTCTCCCCCAAGCTGGACATGAGCCTGGACGTGGTTTTTGGTCCCTACGTCCTCATGTGTTGACAGTAGAAAACATACAAGAGTTCAAATTGAAATGGCAATACTGGACTCGCCTAAAACGCAACTATCCCTCATTGATGCAGTGGTGGCTATCGTACGCCAAACCTAAAATAAAAACTTTTTTCCGTTGGAAATCGAAAGCTGCCTTCAATAATTTCCATCAGCAACACCAACGCTTATACAGAGAATTACGGCTAGCGTGCGATGGCTACTTCCAGAACCCAGAAATGTTGTCCACAATAAACCGTGTGAGGGCGAAAATGTTGACTCTACAGCGTAATTTCACGCAGGCGTTTATGCGCATCAATGAGTCATTTATAGCGGACGAACCAATTTCAATGTTCCGACTGGCTGACAGACGCAGGAAAAAAGCTACGCGACGAAGGAAACCAACTCATCGACGACTCTACCGAAATTGAACGGCACATGCTTCGCTTCTATCAATCACTTAATGCTGCGGGTGTGACGGAAGAAGATGCGGAGAATACGTTCGAATGCAAGAGAGTAATTTCAGAAAACGATCCGGTAAGTAAGTCCTGCATGCACGAGATAACAGCGGTACAAATTTACGCTGCCATCAAGTCCAGCAGCCCGAATAAATCCCCTGGCGGAGACTCCCTGCCACGAGAGTTTTATCTCAAAATATACGATGTGATATGGAGAGAACTCATCCTTGTTAAAAACGAGGCACTGTCAGGGAACTTCCCGGCAGAATTTGTTGATGGTGTGATTGTACTTGTCAAAAAAAAGAGTAACTAATAATCAAACAGCGAGCTCGTACAGGCCGATTTCACTATTGAACTTCGATTATAAAATTTTATCTCATATTCTCTAGCACTCTAGAGTGTCATGAGCAACCACCACGTGCTAACTGAAAGCCAGAAATCAGCGAATACTGGCCGAAACATTTTCCAGGTCACTCTTGCAATGAAGGATCGCATCGCACGTCTAACGAATGTAAACAACGTGGTTTGCTCGCATCCTTCGATCTTCGTCACGCTTTCGACGTCGTTGAACAAACCTTCCTCTTTCGCAACATGTGCTCACTCGGCTTCGACCCGAATCTCGCGCGCCTTCTCCAAAAGATCAGAGATCTATCGTCCGCTCGCCTGTTAGTAAATGGACATTTATCAGCAGCCTTCTTAATCCAAAGATCGGTCCGTCAAGGAGTTCCTCTCTCAATGCACCTATTTGTGCTCTACTTACATCCACTTCTCAAGCGGCTCGCAGAGATTTGTGGGTCAGATCTCGTTGTTGCGTATGCCGACGATGTGACGGTGATCTGCATATGCCTAACTAGAATGGATCGGATAAGAGAAATAATACAGCGCTTCGAACGCGTCTCGGGAGCAAGATTGAGTCTGGAGAAGTACACGTCGTTATCAGTGGGATGCACCGATGTCATGCCACTCACTGTGCCGTGAATGCGAAATGAGAACACTGTTCGAGTATTGGGAATGACCTCCGCTAACTCTATTCGGCTGATGAACAAATTAAATTGGGATGCGATCGTGTTGAGTTTCTCTAGGCAAATTTATTTGCACTCACTCCGTACACTCAACTTGAACCAAAAAGTGACACTCCTTAATACATTCGTCACATCCAAGATTTGGTATCTTGCTTCGGTTCCCACTCCGACTGCCGCGCATACGGCAAAACTGACTGCGACGATGAGAGGCTTTCTGTGGCGAGGTGTTGTGGCAAATGTACCCATGCAACAGTTGGCGCGAAGCAAGGAGACTGGCGGTTCGAAACTACACTTGCCCTCAAGTGCGAAGCGCTGCTACTTAATCGACATATGAGAGACTTGAATTCCCTTCCTTTTTATATGTCTTTTCTTTCCCAAGCAAATCTCACCCCTCCCACAGATTGTCCCTGCCGGAAATTAGTGCTTCAATTCCGAACACTTCCTCCGCATATCCAACAGAATATATTCGTTGAAATAATCTACAATTACTACATTGAGCAAACGGAGGCACCTAAGGTGTCTAATGACTATTCTACGGCGGATTGGCGCCTGATTTGGAAAAATATATCCATGCGAAGCATGAATTCCAGCGATCGGAGTGTCCTATTTTTGATAATCAACAGGAAATTTGAACACCGGAAATTGATGTTTCGGATGAACAGAGCCGACGGTGAAAACTGTACATACTGCAGCTTCGCTGTTGAGACACTGGAACACAAACTCAGTGAATGCACAAGAATGGAACCAGCTTGGAGCATGCTACAACGGAAGCTGAATATTCTACTGAATGGATGGCGCCGGCTGCAGATAGGAGAGCTTTTTAGACCACATTTAAGATGCATACCGAAGACAACGAAAACATAAATTCTAAAATTGTTTACCAAATACTCAATATTCATCACGTAATGCAATAATGTTATTGATTTAGATTCATTAAATTTTGAACTAGATACCGAAATGTAAATATAATTTCATAATAATATTTAACTAGTTACAAATAAACAAGTTCATTCCGCGTCGAACACTCGACAGAAACGGACGTGCAAAGTGGTCGTTCTATTACAATCCGGTCCGTGTGTACGAATAGCCAAACAAAAGAGTGTATTATTCAAGGCCATCAGTTGACAGTCGAGTCCGTGTCGCTGTGCTGAGTGATCTCACACCCGGCTCACTGCTGGTGGCTGTATTGGTGCTGCTGTACTGGTGCTACTGGCTGCTTTGGGTGCAGCTTCGAACGTTCGGACAACCACTGCTGGAAGGAAGAAGTAAAGAGGTACGTGTTCTTGTCGGCGCTAGTTCGCTAGTGCGCTACATTTAGCGCGATGGATATAGATCCCTCGCCTCCCGTGCCACCATCCCCGAGCCCCCCTGACCCTGACCCTTCTGTTACCCCCTCCCCTGTTCATTCTCCAGTCCCCCCTCGCCCCAGGCTTTACCCGGACGGATCTCAACAGGGCAGCTATACTGTTTATTTTCGTCCAAAGGCAGGAGTGAATTCAAAGCGATTAAACATACTGCAAATTTCAAAAGACCTGACGAAGGGGTACAAGGCCGTGACCGAAATTTCCAAGGTCCGACCTAACAAGCTCCGTGTCGTGGTCAGTGATCTGGCACAGGCCAATGCTATCGCTTGCTCTGAGCTCTTCACACGCGAGTATCGCGTTTACATACCCGCACGAGACGTGGAGATCGACGGTGTTATAACCTATTCGAGTCTGTCTGTCGAGTGTATCCTAAAAAGCGCAACCGGTTGCTTCAAAAATACCGAAACACAGGCGAAGATTTTGGATTGTAAGCAATTGCGGTCCATGTCTCTCGTCGGCGGTAAAAAAGTTTACACTCCGTCAGACTCGTTTCGCGTTACGTTTGCCGGATCTGCACTCCCTAGCCACGTCTCGATCGACCGGGTTCGTCTGCCTGTGCGATTGTATGTACCCCGTGTTATGAATTGCACCAATTGCAAGCAGTTAGGCCACACAGCCGCCTACTGCTGCAATAAGGCACGATGTAGCAAGTGTGGGGAGACTCATGCGGAAGATTCTTGCAGTGTTAATGCTGAAAAATGTATTCACTGTGGGGAAAACCAGCATGAGCTCTCCACATGCCCTGTGTACATGCAGCGCAGAGATAAAATCAAGCGGTCACTTAAGGAGCGTTCAAAGCGTTCCTACGCTGAGATGCTGAAGAAGACCGTGACCACTTCTACCATAACATCGAACCCCTTTGATCTGTTGCCCTCCGATGAAACCGATTCTGACGATTCATCAGCGGGAACATCTTATGCCAATCCTGGGGAGTCTAGGAAGAGGAAAAATGTTTCTTCTCCTAAACTTCCCCGTAAAGGTCCTAAGATTTCCCAAAGTGTAATGAAAAGTACGAACAAACCAAACAGTGCTGCGGAAAAACCGAAGCAAACTCCTCCTGGGCTTGCAAATTTAAAGTCCCAGAAGGAGTTCCCAGCACTGCCAGGAACATCTAAAACCCCAGTTGTTCCTTTTGCACATCCAGTTGATGAAACAAACTCTGGATTAGTGAAATTTTCTGACATTGTGGACTGGATTTTTGAGAATTTCGATATACCCGATCCAATTAAAATTTTTCTTACAGCATTCTTCCCAACAGTTAGATCATTTTTGAAGCAGTTGACTGCCCAATGGCCCCTCCTTGCAACGATTGTATCCTTCGATGCCTAATTCAACTGCGTATATGAAGGATTCTATCTCTGTCTTACAGTGGAATTGTAGAAGTATTTTACCAAAAATTGATTCGTTTAAAGTTTTGATAAATAAAAACAAATGCGATGCATTTTCCCTTTGTGAAACTTGGCTTACTTCAAATATTGATCTCAACTTCCATGATTTTAATATTATTCGCCTTGATCGAGACACCCCATATGGAGGAGTACTTTTAGGGATTAAAAAGTGCTATTCTTTCTATCGTATTAACCTCCCCTCGATTCCAGGTATCGAAGTTGTCGCATGTCAAATGACAATACAAGGTAAAAAGCTTTGTATTGCCTCAATATATATTCCTCCCAGAGCACAGGTTGGGCAACGGCTGCTCTTTGATTTAATAGAACTTCTTCCCTCGCCACGTTTGATTTTGGGAGACTTCAACTCTCATGGCGTGGCTTGGGGTTCCCCATACAATGATAACCGCTCCTCTTTAATCTATAACCTTTGCGATGACTTCGACATGACTATTTTAAACAACGGTGAAATGACACGTATCCCGAAACCTCCAGCGCGCCCAAGCGCTTTGGATCTATCCTTATGTTCGACGTCGCTACGGTTGGATTGCACATGGAAGGTAATCCTCGATCCTCACGGTAGCGACCATTTGCCTATTCTTATTTCAATTACTAACGGGTTAACTCGCATTCGACCAATTGACATTCCGTATGACCTCACACGGAATGTCGATTGGAAGTTATACGAGGAAATGATTTCAAAAGCGGTCGAGTCGATTCAACATCATCCACCACTTGAAGAATACAACCTCCTCGCGGGCTTGATTCTCGACGCCGCGTTGCAAGCCCAAACGGAGAAATATCCCGGCGTAACGATCAAAGAACGGCCTCCCACTCCGTGGTGGGACCAAGAGTGCTCCGATGTCTACACGCGAAGATCCGACGCGTTTTTGGCCTACCAGAAGGGAGGTATACCTGGCGACTATTTACGGTATTCGGAGCTTGATACCAAGCTTAAAAGCATGGCTAAAGCGAAGAAACGCGGATATTGGCGTCGGTTCGTAAACGAGACGTCGAGAGAGACATCGATAGGCACTCTTTGGAACACAGCCCGAAGAATGCGGAATCGCGTAACGGTCAACGAAAGCGCAGAGTCTTCAAGTCGGTGGATATTTGATTTTGCCAGGAAAGTATGTCCGGACTCTGTTCCTGAGCAAAACATTGTTCGCGATGCGTCTCCGGGCCACGACGCGATAGAATCACCTTTTACGATGGCAGAATTTTTTTTTGTCCTGTAACAATAACGCGCCTGGGTTAGATGGAATCAAATTCAACTTGTTGAAGAATCTACCCGGCAATGCCAAGAGGCGCTTGTTGAACTTGTTCAATAAGTTCCTTGAGCGAAACATTGTACCGCAGGATTGGAGGCAAGTGAAGGTGATCGCCATCCAAAAACCAGGGAAGCCAGCTTCTGATCACAACTCTTATAGGCCGATTGCAATGCTATCCTGTATCCGGAAATTGATGGAAAAAATGATACTCCGTCGTTTAGACCATTGGGTCGAATCAAATGGTCTACTATCAGATACTCAATTTGGCTTCCGCCGTACCAAAGGGACGAATGATTGTCTTGCGTTGCTTTCAACAGATATTCAGCTGGCGTATGCTCGCAAAAAACAAATGGCGTCTGCGTTCTTGGACATTAAGGGGGCTTTTGATTCCGTTTCTATTGACATTCTTTCGGGTAAACTTCACCGACAAGAATTTTCTCCAATTTTGAACAATTTTTTGCACAATTTGTTGTCCGAAAAGCACATGCATTTTACGCACGGCGATTTGGCAACTTTTCGCATTAGCTACATGGGTCTTCCCCAGGGCTCATGGTTAAGCCCCCTTCTTTACAACTTTTATGTAAATGACATCGACGAATGTCTAGCAAATTCATGCACGATAGAACAACTTGCAGACGACAGTGTAATCTCTGTTACAGGAGCCAAAGCTGCCGATTTGCAAGGACCATTGCAAGATACCTTGGACAATTTGTCTGCTTGGGCTTTCCAGCTAGGTATCGAATTCTCTCCGGAGAAGACTGAGATAGTAGTTTTTTTCTAGGAAGCATGAACCTGCTCAGCTTCAAACACAATTAATGGGTAAAACGATTTCTCAGGTTTTGGTACACAAATATCTTGGTGTCTGGTTCGACTCTAAAAGCACCTGGGGTTGTCACGTGAGGTATCTGATGAAAAAATGTCAACAAAGAGTGAATTTTCTTCGTACAATAACCGGACAATGGTGGGGAGCACACCCAGGAGACCTTATAAGGCTTTACCAAACAACGATATTGTCTGTCATTGAGTACGGGTGTTTCTGCTTCCGCTCCGCAGCAAACACACATTTGATCAAACTGGAGCGAATACAATATCGTTGTTTGCGTATCGCCTTGGGTTGCATGCAATCGACCCATACGATGAGTTTGGAGATCTTAGCTGGAGTACTACCATTGAAAAACCGCTTCTGGAGCCTGTCTTCTCGTATTCTATTCAAATGTGAGGTCTTGAACCGTCCCGTGATTGAAAATTTTGAAAGGTTAATCGAACTTAATTCTCAAACCCGTTTTATGACATTGTATTTCAATCACATGTCCCAAAATATTAACCCTTCTTCGAATATTCCAAATCGTGTCGACTACTCAAATACTTCTGATTCTACTGTGTTTTTCGATACACCCATGATAGAAGAAACTCGTGGAATCCCGGATCATTTACGCGTGCAGCAGATCCCTAAAAATTTTTCCAATAAATATCGAAACATCAACTGCGACAATATGTACTACACTGACGGATCACTTCTTGATGGGTCCACTGGCTTCGGTATCTTCAATAACAATTTAACCGTCTCCCATAAGCTCGATAATCCTGCTTCTGTTTACGTCGCAAAATTAGCTGCAATTCAGTACACCCTAGGGATTATCGAAAAAATGCCCACGGACCATTATTTCATCTTTACGGACAGTCTCAGTTCCATTGAGGCTCTCCGATCGATGAAAGATGTTAAGCACTCTCCGTATTTCCTGGGGAAAATACGGGAACATCTGAGTGCTTTATCCGAAAAATCTACTCAGATTACCTTAGCGTGGGTCCCTTCTCACTGCTCGATACCGGGTAATGAGAAAGCGGACTCTTTGGCTAAGGTGGGCGCAACAAACGGTGATATTTATGAAAGACCAATTGCCTTTAATGAATTTTTTGCATTTGTATGTCAGAATACAATCATCAGTTGGCAAAATTCTTGGACCAAGGGGGAACTGGGAAGGTGGTTACATTCCATAATCCCCAAGGTATCGACGAACCCGTGGTTCAAGGGGTTGGATGTAGGTCGGGATTTCATTTGCGTGATGTCCCGGCTTATGTCCAATCACTATAGATTTGACGCGCATCTCCGTCGTGTTGGGCTCGGGGAGAGTGGTATCTGTGCCTGTGGTGAAGGTTATCACGACATAGAGCACGTTGTTTGGTCATGCCCTGTACACCGTGACGCCAGGTCTAGATTAATAGCTTCCCTGCAGGCCGAAGGTAGGCAGCCGGCTGTTCCTGTTCGTGATGTCTCGGCGAGCCGTGACCTACCCTACATGTCCCTTATATATGTTTTCCTGAAATCCATCCACGCCCCAGTCTAGTCCTATTCCCTTCCGCCTACATCCAACCAAACGACAATAACACTTTAAGACCCCGGATCCGGAAACAGCAATCAGACCCGCACGATACTCTCAAGGCCCGATGGAAACAACCCAATATGCCAGTCCGTAATACTTGGCCCAGCAGCGGAACAAATTTAATATGCTGCTTACCTATGGCAATGAAAACCATCAAACAGCAAACCTGTGCTTTTAATGCAAAATATTCTAGCTTTAAGTCAGATTTAGTTTCAGCTCGTAGTCGGCAGCGAGGATAAAAAATTTGCTTTTAGTTATTAAGATACTTTAGAAAGTAAGCTACCAGATATAATTGGCGCCGTTAAACATTGAATTGTATTTGTGCCGTGTCAAATAAACTATAGATGAAGAAAAAAAAAACAAGTTCTTATAAAAAAAAACAACGGGAGTTCACGATGTATTACCATATTCTACACGAAAATCAAATGAAATCAATTGTGGGAGTAATAATATGAATGATATCCAAATTTTTATTTATCATGTTCCCTTTGTTTCTCCGCAGATGAATTTCATCAACAAACATATTAATATAAAAAAACACTGCTGAGTAAGTCTTTGAGCCTTTTGTTCAGTGGATACAAGAAAACGTTCACCATCTTTTAGAACTAGGCTTTGAAGGTTTCTTAAGACTCTTCGACAGCTTCCAAATGGGTTTTGAATATTGTATAAATTTTTCAACTTTAGTCTCAAACTCTCAGAAGAGTGAATTTGTTTATATAACGACTGAAACGGTTAATTTAACGGGTTTATCGGCTTAAGAGTCCGTGTATACTAGCAAAAATGATTTGTTTTTTCCTATTCCGACAGTTTCGGTGACTTTATTTCACCTTTTTCAAGGAGTCTGAACATATACATTGTGTGTTTGGCTATATGTAAAGAGATATTGTTCGCTTGAAACAGATCTGTAACTTTCCTCGCTAGACTGTACTTACTGCAGGTGTACCTATTTTTGTGTGTTACACTGTATAAGCTCCTGAAGCTTTTTCTAGCACTCACTTTTTTCTAGCACTTTTATGGCAATTTTCACTTTGATTGGGTAATAAAATATTCTGAGCTGTTGGTTTTGCGTCTTCCTCGGTAGTCTACAAATTCCTGACGGTTTGCTAAAGGTTTAAACACAATTGATATGTTGCGGCTGCGTTTGCGGCAATTTGACAGTTAGCCCATACATTTTCTGTCGAATTAACGTCAACGCAACGCAAACGTATCCATTGTGCTTGGGCCTTAAGAGTGTGTTTGAGAGATTGTACAGTAGAGTGGGACAAAAAATAAATGTTAGCTCCCATGCACTTTTCGTGTTCCATATGGGCCCCATAACAACTGTGTAATTTTTCAGATCGATCGGTGAAACGCCCGATTTGCGCCGGATTTTGAAAGTTTCCATACGATTTTATATGGGAAAATCCACTTTTCCAATACTTATATTATAGAGATGTCAACTTGGCTCTTAAAAAAATATCAATATATGATATTTGTAGAATATTTGTTATATGATATTTGTTCTTTACTTTCGCGAGCCGGTGCGTATCAACGGCTCGTGCATCCCTAAAAATCGTCAGCAACCGAAACAGCCAATAGCGAGCCTTGTTGCCGCGGAAGTTATTGACGCTGGTGCCAGTAACGCAGAACCGAATGCATGTGAATGAAACCAGAGTCATAATTAAATGCAAAATGTTCTGGACATATCTCATGTTTTTGTTTATTGTTAATGATTGAATGATGTTTTCAAATGTCCTGATTCATGAAAGTGAATCGATCAGACAATAATTTCTTCAAAGGAGTCAGTACCCAACTTATCAGTATTGATTGCTGGTTGCACTGTTTTAACGATGCCAACCTTCTGAACATCGGCTGATGCTTTATAAGTGTAGTGGTTTGGAGCTGCGCAATACATTCAAAATTCGCTAGAGCATCAAATGCGTTATGCCCAACGCACATGCGTTGTACTGGTTCCAATTTTAATCAGTAAATGCGCTAATTTCGCTCATAAATGATCTGGTTACGCACACTCCACCTTTACTGCTATGCATACTGCTATTGCAAACTTGCTTAAGTATGAGAAATAATCTCGCGTGGAATTAGTTTTCAAAGTGTGATTTTTGCTCATAGTATTTTCGGGGAAGCCTCCAATATAAATTTAAGCGATATCATTTCTCATCACATGGTTGATATTGCAACAGCAGTAAGCTGCAGCAGTATTGCTAGTAAAATTCAATGGTGAGCCGTTCGTCAGATATTCAATCAGTCTGGGGTGATTATCTTTTTTCAAAAGCAAGGTAGCGCCTTGCGGTCTTCAGAAGAGTTTTTCCTAGGAAAATTTCCTATAAATATCATGTATTGATATATTTTTAAGAGCCAACTGGACATCTCTATAGAAAAAGTTTTAAAAAAGTGGTTTTTCCAATATAAAATCGTATGGAAGCTTTGAAAATCGGGCGCAAATCGGGCGTTTCACCGATCGATCTGAAAAGTTACACAGTTGTTATAGGACCTATAAGGAACACGAGAAGTGCATGGGAGCGAAAAAATAACACCATCGCATTTTTCCCATATAACCGTGTCCCAATCTATTGTACAGCTTTGAGTTGTGGTTGTAGTAGATTGGCTGTCATGGTTGTCTGTTTTGTTTTGATTGATGTTCTTTATCGAGTGTATAATGCCAGCGTATATGGTGTTTAGTCCCTCAGTGTCTGTGCGTTTGTTTATGCTATTTTCTGTGTTGGCAATATGGCAAATTTCTAAAAACGAGAGTGCTTGTGGTTTATTGTGTCTGTCTACAATTTTTGTTTGGTGAAAATCAAACCGGTGATTCTGTGTGATTCTGTGTGATTCTGTGTGATACTGTGATGCACTAGTGGTGTTTTTTCCTTAAGTGGACTAATTTGGATATCTGTTTCGTTGTAACCTTGTTGTAGTAGTTTGTCCCAGGTGTTATAGTGTGTCCGGTATCCACTAATTCTAATTTTAAGTTTTCAAAAAAAAAACCCTATACAAAATGTTCACCTGCTCGAAAAAACACCCTGTGCAAATTTCAGCTCAATCGGACTTAAAATGGGGTGGTGCAAAGCGATTGAAGTTTGGCTTTTTGAAAACCGAAAAATCACCCAAGGTGGGGGCGGGGGGGGTACGTGAAATTTCGGTTTTCGAATTTTTTTTTTTTGATGCCAAATGACCTAAAAACGCATGAAACGTCGAGAATTGGTGTCATCTGAAAAAAAAAATTTTTGCAAAAATTTACTCTCTGGGACTCTGGGGTCGTTTTTTCAATTGTGGAAGGCGGAGTTCAAAATGTTTAGAATTTATCTTTTGAAATTGATCACTAGTCTCTCGAAATAGCTTGTATAATGATATACACTATAACTAGCATCGAATACATTATGTTTCATTAGGGTGGTTCATTTATTCGGCATAGGGTGGTTCGTAATATTGTGAAAAATGAGTATAAAATAAAGCTTCGGTTCGTTTGATTGGTGTGACGCCTTCGACAAAGTTGTAGATAATAATTCTGTCTTTTCAAAATAAATTATTCATTCAGAAGTTGGAAGAAAGATTAAAAATAATTATTCAAAAGGGCTCATTTTTTAAAAATTAGATTTTTTTTAATAAAACCCACGAAAGATTACCAAAACAATGAAACCAGTCCGATCATATAGAAATCAAGAAAAATAAGTCAATTTTTGAAAAAAAAAAATATTTTTTTGAAAACAAAAATTATTTTCAATTATTTTTTTTAAATGGCATATTTTTTTGGAAGGACAAAATATTATCTACAACTTTTCCGAAGACACTATAACGTTTTGACTGTAGACATATTTTTAATTTCCAATAGAGCACTCCATAAGGAATCAAGAATATTTCTACAGTCAAAACGGTTTATTTGATTGGCATAGTGTATCTGGCAAAGTTGTAAATAATAACTTCGTTCCTCCAAAAAAAAATGTACCCCGTGGAAAAAAAATGAATTTGAAAAATATAACTTTTTTTTCTGATTTCTCCATGGCCGGTTTCGTTGATCAGGTAAAATTTCGTAGTTTTTATAAAAAAAAAACAGTTTTTTTACATGGGCTGTTTTCGATAATTAATTTATAACTTTCTTTTATTTTTTTTAAGTTAGTAATTTGTTTTTAGTGTGTATATTTTTTTTTTGAAAAACAAAACTATTATCTACAACTTTGCAGAAGATGTCACACCGCTCAAACGAACCGTGTTGGCTCTAAAAAATTTTGTAATCATCAATACCTATCCGAAATAGCATTTTCCAATAGCTTTTCAAAAATGAGTTGTGTTTCAATCAATTAAACCAATAGCACAAAAGGCATCTTTTGCCTATAAATACTACAAGGTATACAGCCCTAGGGTTGTATGAAATGGTGACGTGGGACTAAACACTGTAATTAGGGGATTTTTTGTTACAAAATATACAGAGCCTGCAGACAGAATCAAGGTGTTTGCTCAGCGACTGTACGTGTTTTTATGTTCAGTCTCCCCTGGAAATCAATTTTTGAAATATATTCAACAACACTCGAAAGAATATCGTATATATTTGGCGTTATTAGTATTAGCCTGTAGTATTTTTTTGTGCAGACAACATGTATTTGACAAGGCACAAGCATATCATTCTTGTTGAAGAAGCACCAAGAATTTCTCGTAGTGCGTTAAAGTCTGAATTAACTCTATATCCTCGAGAACCAAATCCAATAATACTGACGTTATTATAATAAATGATTTTGTCTTATTTAACTCTGATTAAATCAAATCTATAATATGGTTCTTACTTTCAAAATAATATAGAAGCCCTTACAAAGGTTCATTAATTGACAAACACAAGAAAATATGTCTAACAAAATTATTAACAAGTTCCAGCACAAAACCGTAACAATCAACAATTCCATTTTTGTTTTTCTCTTGATATTTTTTTTCATTTACCTACAACTACAATCGCTGTATTACGAACTATGGTACGTTTTACAGTAAAGCGTTACGTTTATTATGGTAAAGCTTTGAATAATAATATATCTTCTAACAATTTGAAATGTAAAATAAGATTCAAACGAATCTCAGTAAATAAACCAAAAATTCACAAGTATTCGCAGGCTCTTACTCTTCTTTAAATGTGTATATGTGGAATTTACTCTTTCGATACTATCCGGTCACGACTATTTAGTGAATATCGAAGTTAAAATTGAATAAATATCCGTTGCAAAAATTTACAATTCTTGTTGAATAATTTATGGTAATCATATTTATGAGATTAACTTTTAATCACCATCAACAGCAGCATTGCAGTTTTTCCTCGATTGCACACAAATAGAAATGTACGAACAAAAGTGTACCACTGCAATACGAATAGTACCGCTGCAGTATGAATTGAAGTGTACCGCTGAAATGTACGAATAGAAGAGTACCGCTGCAATCATAGACGACGAGAGACCTGCGGTTCTATACTCCACTGCTACTAGTACTGCTTTTACCGGCATGTTTTCTTTCAAGACATCAGTTTTTATTAGGTTTTGAAAGCAGGTTTAGAAAGTGTTCATACATGGGGATTGTTTCAAACTTTTCGGAAAACTTTTACCTTCGAGACATCATTTTAGTCTATGCTCATGGAAGCTAAAATAAATTGACCTATTGGGACGGGGAGACTGTGTCGATTTTTATATCGATATTGATACAGAGAATATCACGGGGAACGGATGGTGTCCATTCACGTCGTCTGTGCTAGGAATGCTCGCATGTAATTGGTACATTGTTTGCGTAAGTTTCCCTGTAACTTTTTATCAATTTTCACCATTGAGCAGTGAAATAATTATGATAACTAGCGTGTTATAAAATTGTTACACATTTTATCTATCCAACAACATATTGGTTATAGTTATCCATCATGTGGTTATGCTGTTATTAACGTTTGAAATCTGACGCAACTTTTGCCAGTTTCATTTCCAATTTTACAGAATGCATCCCAGTATAGTAAACAAAGACGTAGTCCCACGTCAAAACGTCTGTGCAAAGTTTCAGCCAATGGGCACGTTCACGTTCTGATGATGTAAACTTGACAGAAAATGTATGGTCAAACTGTCAAAACGACGCAAACCCAGAAACAACGAGTCAATTGTGTTGCGTATCTGATTGAGATCCCTGAACTCTCATTATCACTGAATAATATCGATACAGTCTTTTGTCCGATTATATAAGCCAGAGCACTGTGTGCTCAATCAAGTGTTGGCAAAGGACATTGTTGTGGTAAATAAAACGAATAAATTGTCTGGTACAACATTCGAAAGACGAGTGCAAGTGTCTTAGAGAGTAGATTTTTCAAACAATGTAATATAACGTATTCCATCAGTTTCCACCGTTTCATATAAAAGTTCAAGACACTTGGAATCGAAAATAAATATATTAAAATTCCATGTACCTCCCGTGTGTGATTTTGCAAATGACATGAAAGCATTCAACATTTTCCACGAGACGCAATCTTACTTTTGGTTGAGATAAATTTTTTTTTGCACAGAGTAGTTTGATACATTCGTAAATTTGTTTTGTAATTTTTTGCCATTTTACTTATAGTTTTTCCAATTCAACATTGCTACCCTAACGACAATGATATAACAAATATTATATTTTCAGGAATTTTTCTATTGGTATTCAGTGAAAGGTGATTTTTTCATTTTATACTCATTTTTACACAATATTATGAACCACCCTATGTCTAATAAATGAACCACCCCGATGAAACATAATGTATTCGATGCTAGTTTTAACGTATATCAATATACAAGCTATTTCGAGAGACTAGTATTGGATGATGTTTCAGTTTTCAAAAAAGCCAAACTTCAATCGCTTTGCGCCACCCCTTTTTAGGTCCGATTGAGCTGAAATTTTACACAGGGTGTTTTTTCGAGCAGGTGAACATTTTGTATAGGTTTTTTTTTTTTTTGAAATTTTCTGGTCACTTTTTTCCATACGATGATTGGCGCCCTAGTAAGTATATTCCAGGTTTTCATCAGGTTCTCGCATATACTGGTAGTTTTTGCGTCGTTTGCATATAGTTTTTGCGTCGTTTGCATATAGTTTTTGGGTCAACAAGTAGGGGAACGTGTATGAAATGCCCAGCCGCTTAGTGGTTGGAGGCTAAAAACAACTTTATGTCCATATTTTCGACATTCCGAGATTTCTCACATTCTTAACATCCTTTTCAATTTTTTAGCAGCACTTTAAATGTTGCTGACAGTTTTTCCATTTTCAATAACAAGAAACATTACCTTAATTATTATTTTCTAATCCATATGCCTTCAAAAGAGCGAGTAATGGCGCTATAACTATAAGCTAAAAATGCTAGGATTAGAGTTAGTACCACTCAAGTTCCAACCGTAACAGTTGAAACGAGTAAAGGCGCTATATCCTCGGTTTCGAAACCCGATCATAAAGAGAAAATACCTATGTTCTATCCCAGGAGATTGGTCAATGAAGGAGTGAATAACTAGAGTATGCTGGTTGAAATCGCCCAGTTGACGGATCATCTAAAATGTACGTCTTACATGTACGGTTGTCAGATGCCTAAAGAGGACGAACCTCTGAGTTGCACATGTACCATGGATGTACCAACATGCGTAGTTACTAAGGTTACGCCAGTGTCGATATGTTAACTAGAAACAACCAAATAGTTATGTTCATGTTACCGGGTGTATTTCTTAGCTTTGTCACTCCCTTACATACTTTGTCACTTCTTACATACGGATCGCTTGGTACGGATTGTCCCCGTTCTTAGATTATATTGCGCTACACAGGAGGCCTGGCCGTTGGCAAGAAAAATGTATGGAAATCATTTTTTCAAAAACCCTAATTAATTCACTTAGCGATGAGACCCGGCCTTTTTCATTCGAACATTTTTTTTAAAATAGATTTACACGAACACATCAATTATTAAAAAAAAGCACCTTGCTAATTTCTGCTGGGTTTATTATCCACTCTAAATAACAAACTTTGGTAGCCAGCAGTATCGAACATTTGAAACATAACATTCACACACATAAGAACATACATTAACACATACACATGAAAATAACATGAAATATACTGCCGTTCTACGCATATTTGTCTCATGTTTCAAATCAAGCAAACGAGAAAAACGATGTTAAAGTTTTACAAAGCTATTACGCATTGCGCCAATGTGACAAATGCAGTCATGGGTTTTCAAGCAGTTTTACCTTGCAATCTCCCAGATGATCTCGAGGTACGATGCTGGCCTAACAAGCCAATCGTCGTAGGTTCGAGTCTCGGCTCGGGAGAGACTGTTAGCGTCAGTAGGATCGTAGCGCTAGCCCCGCAATTGTCCTGTACACTAAACAGTCGGCTGCGAAGTCTGTGTATAAATAAACAGAAGGTCAAGTTCCGAATCGGAATGTAGCACCAAGGCTTTGCTTTTTACCTTGCAATAGACTGTTTTCAGTAAATCTAGCTGAATGTTTTGCGGTTTAACACTCTTTTCCATAAAAATACCCACTGGGACAATAATGCCGAGAAATTTGCCTTTCAATGGGTAATTTCTACGCATATCAGTCCCACCACGTGCATTCGATGTTTCCCAATACAATGTTCGTTTTGGGGATACAAGGCTGTTTAATTTTTCACGAAAATGATCACACTAATCGTGTTGTTTTTATAAGCAGGTAATGATAGTCGAGATGAAAGTTTAGTCAATTGAATAAGTATCAGATGATTTTCAATTTCAAAGGGGAATTGCTTTTTTTTTTCAGATTGCCCATATTTGAACGTTGTTAGGCTTTCACCATTTTGGCTACACACAAAAGACAGTTCTTAACTTTCAATTAGTGTGAATCTCATGCGTTTATCTTCTTATGCTCGAAAAGGAAAGGCATTCAGATTACAAACCAGCACACAAGGTTTAGGTATTCCGAACAAAGATATGAACGTAGCGTATTTAAATAATCAAGCAAAGTGATTTTCGGTACCGAATTTCTGACACCCGTAATGTAGCCAAACGTTGTAAGGAGAAGTTTTAATTGCTCTGTAGCACTTCCCAGTAGCATAGCTAGGGGGGTGCGGTTGGTGCGGTCCGCACCAGGCCCACCAGTCAAAGGGGCCCCAAAATCTTGCGAACACCGAACCGGTCAACATGCCCAGCTGAACTCAACCTCATGTATTTGTGTTCGCCACTCTGTTCTCGTGATCCACACGGACAGAGTAAACGTGATACCGATGTTCATTTTTACCATGATTCGTGATTCGACTGACGCCGAAGTTGAATGTTTTCCGCGAGGGAATGCCTTTTCCTATCCCTCGCTGTACATCCGACAGAGTATAACATCGAAGATACGAAAACGTCAAACCTGATACGAATACGTGAAACCTGATACAAAAATGTCAATTTCGGTCGGATTGTTTTCATTAATTTGCTGTTTCGGTTGGGGCTTAGCCCCTGCGCTTCTTAAGTAGACACAGTGGATCTGGTTATTATCCAAAAAAATAATGTAATCTAAGTAAAAAACTCTTTATAATTTATATATGAGCTTTCCGTTCGAAAATAAAAGGAACGACGAGAGTTTTGTATCAATAGCAAAGCCAGGAAGAAAACATTAAAAAGCGAAAACATTAGATTTGACGTTTCTATGTTGTACTCGATGTTATAACTCATAGCACATTCCCTCGGTTTTCCGATCGCAGAAAACATTCGATGCTTCGTGGAAACATATACAAAGGAGTGATTTTTTGCGATGCTGAAAACGCTGTCTAGGGTATTTGTTCAATTATTCATCGCATCAGGCCGACGTTTACGAAGAATGCATGGAGTAAACACCATATTTACACGAAATCGTTGAACAAATGAACAAAATATGATTGCATGCTCTCATAGAATCGCCCATCAATGGAAATTTTGTAAACTTAGCTTAACTTATCCTGAATTTTGTAAAACAAACCATTTTTCACAACACTACGACGCCCCCATATTCATCACACAGTAAATCACTTTGTTAATGAACGTAGCCGCATACCGTCACACAGTGGGACAGTGGGACATTGGTGTTTGTGACGAACCGCATTGTTTTAGCGTTTCAATGTCTTCTAGAAAGTTTCTCAGCTTTATGAGTACTTTATTTTGACGATAATTTTTTTTCATTAAGGGGGTTGTACACCAAAATTAAAAAAATAACTTTTTATTTCTTGGTGAACTTGGTAACTTGTATCCGACACATTGTAGAACTAGCTTTTACGAGCAAGTTTGTGGAGCATTGGACAATTCTATCTCTGAACCTGACAAATTTATGAGGTATTAAAGTAAAACACACCCTTAAAATGTGCTCTTGCGTGATGACGCTTTTATCTTTATTTCGCCATTGTTCAAGTGTTCTACAAACTTCAAACTAAGATTAATTGTCACATTTTTTTAGAAGAAAGTGTATCGTTATCTCTTAATTTGGAGGAGTTATGTCATTTTTCGCACTTTTATGGCACAATTTTCGAGAGAACTTATCTTGTGGAAAGGCAGATGTTGGCAGCTACTTTCAGTTTCATTTCATTTGGATACTTATTCCCTCCAATTGTGTATATATATCGTACTGGAATCGAAGAGGATTAATAGTAATTTTTCGGAAATTAAGCTGCAACTTTTTTGGATTTTAATTATTTTTTGATCGACTTTTTTTTTAAACCGGACAACCAGTGCCCGTAAATGAGTAAGCCATGGACGTCTGGTGATTTAACAGGTGCTCGGTTTACTCATTTACGGGCACTGGTTGTCCGATTTAAAAAAAAAGTTGATTAAAAAATAATCAAAATCCAAAAAGTTGCAACTTAATTTCCGGAAAATTACTATCAATCCCCTTCGATTCCAGTACGATATATATATACACAATTGGAGAAAATATGTATCCAAATAAAATGAAACTGAAAGAAGCTGCCAACATCTGCCTTTCCACAAGATAAGTTCTCTCGAAAATTGTGCCATAAAAGTGCAAGAAATGACATAACTCCTCAAAATAAAGAGATAACGATACACTTTCTTCTAAAAAACTGTGACAAAGAATCTTAGTTTGAAGTTTGTAGAAAACTTGAACAATGACAAAATTAAGATAAAAGCGTTATCACGCAAAAAAACATTTTAAGGGGGTGTTTTACTTTAATACCTCATAAATTTATAAGGTTCAGAGATAAAATTTTCCAATGCTCCACAAATTAGCTCGTAATAGCTAGTACTACAATGTGTCGGAAGCAAGTTACCAAGTTCACCAAGAAATAAAAAAGTTATTTTTATTATTTTGGTGTACAACCCCCTCAATGAAAGAAATTTATCGTCAAAATAAAGTACTCATAAAGCTGAGAAACTTTCTAGAAGACATCGAAACGCTAAAACCATGCGTTTCATCACAAACACCAATGTCCTACTATTTTTGATTTCGTCCCACTGTGCGTCGTAGTAGGTTACCTAGGTATCCGCTGTAGTTGTTTACGCGCAAATTGGTAGTCTAGGTATCCACTGCAGTGCTGTCGATTTATGTTAATTATGTCGGAATTATTCAAATTTGAAGCTTGTTTTTGGAAATTTGAGGTGAACATTTTGAAGATTAAAGTATTCTTAGTGTAGTGAGTGACTTGTTTAGTAATTAATGCAAAATGTAGTCCGCAAATGATGAAAAAACTTTGGTTGGCTGCTGAATGAATCCCGTTGTAGCCGTATAGAGCAACGGGTGGATTTCGTTTTCTTGGTTAAATGATCGAAATAAATGAGTTTTTTAGTGTAGATGCCCGACTATAATAACGAATTCAGAAATTTAAGGTAAGTTTTTGAGGATTCTACTTCTTGAAAAATTTAAAGTGAACTAATGAGAATCCATTCCAAAGATTAGTTGATTGGTTTGGTTAAAAAATATGCGTTTGTTCTAGTTTTCAATTGAGTTTTTGTTTCATAATTATGGTCTGAGATGAATAATGGAACTGTTACCCTATCTGTGTTGCTGTGTTTCTAACATAAAACAGAGTGAGGGAAATAATTCGCGTTCGCGCGTAAGTATATAATTTCTGATTTTGCCGATTAAAAAGCACGAAAAGTGAGTATCTAAATAAACCTTATTTTCGGTTTTGCGGAAAATGGAGTAAATAAGTATAAAAATCTATTTTTTTTTTGTTTGTCTCAATTCCTTTCATGAAAGAAAAAACTTTTCATTGGGGGCCCACATTTTTGTTACCGCACCAGGCCCACCAAACCATAGCTACGCCACTGGCACTTCCCAAGTTGTAAATATGGGAATTAGTGATTAGTGGGATCGATTAGAATAGAAAAAATCTAGTGGGACAAATATGTGTAGAAAATCATCGATGGGACAAACAGATTTGGCATAGTTTTTCAAGACTTTCGGAACAAACAATGTTATTTTTGAAAGTTTTTTCAAAATATACATAAAAATAGACTCCTTGGTGATAAAAAACGAAAATCGACCGAAAGTAACATGGGACAACTATACGTAGAACGACAGTATCCATGTTTTAAGTATATGAGGATTTTTTTTTTTTTGTGATCGTGGTATAATCGAAACGTCACTGTACTCATATATGGGTCGAGCTCGATTATATATAGATTCGATTATATATCATTTTAGATTCGCTTATTTATAGTAGGAAATTTTGTTTTTCTATTTAATATATGACTTATCTGAAATGTCGTAAGGAAACGTTCATAAAATACGTAACGCTTGAAGAGAAGGTAGGGAGAGCTATCTGACAAAGTGTTGCATCCCTTGGAATTTTTATGATCTATGCAAAAGAAGATGGTTTGGAACATATTTACTTTTGTTCTGCGTAATAGACGTTGATTCATAAAATAAGAAAATTAAAATAAAAAATCAAAATTTTAGAAAATAAGAATATTTTTTTTTTTATTCTAATTATTATTAATAAAATAAAGACCCAATCGCAGAGAGCATAACGGGGCCGGAATTTCTGTTGGAGTAGGGAAAAGCCTGCTTGAGTAGGATCAATGAATATTTCTGCTCAAACAGGCATAAAAACCCTCTCATCTTTTCATATATAACAATACAATTACAAATAAATAACAAATCACAGCACTTAAAACTAGAAAATCTTCAAAAATATGATTCTTGCAGCTTTAAGAGTCCAAAATAATGAATTCAGGAGCATTCACATTCTAGTTGAGCCCGTTGAGCACATAAAATCTGAAAAGAAAACAAAAATGTACTAAATAGGAACATCAATGAATTTAAGAAAGGAATATAGAAGACGCATATACGGGAAATCTAAATTTGCTAAGACATCACGAACAGGAACATTAGGTTGCTTATTCCGAGCTTTAAGAGAATTTTCTAAATTCGATCTAGCTTCACGATATAACGGACATGACCAAACAACATGTTCAATATCGTGGTAACCCTCGCCACAGGTGCAAAGGTGATCCTCTGTGAGTCCTATACGACGAAAGTGAGCATTGAACTAGTAATGATTGGACATCTTTCGTTGTTTTGCTTTCGTCTCGATTAGACGCAAATTGTTTATCTCCGTTTGAGTTCGCAAAATAACAATACACGAGTTATCGTACGGGTGTTTTTTTGTCGATTAGTTCTTGTGTTGCGCGATAACAATAGCCTGTTGTATATCGGCAGAAACATCTGCACACTGGTAGGGGCAGGCTACCCCGCCAGTGATTCGATATGCAGCTGATATATCAGCAAGAATAATTCTCCCGCACCGCTGTTACCCCGCTAGCAGCACGGACCACCATACGATCGAGCGAGTGGAAGTCAACTACAAGTGGCATCTACAAGGTCGCGTGTAAGATACGGCCACTGTGTCACAACACGAAGCTGGATCGTCATTGTTTGTTCTGCGGAGACTCTCGATTAATCCAACTATCAGCCGTGAGGTCGTGACTTAGACGTTCGGTGAAGTATTACATTTAGAATTTTTGCTATAATTATCAATATTATTACTATGTTATAATATTATTATTAATATTATTATTGATATTATTATTATTGTTATTATTATTATTATTACTACAATTTTTATTATTATTATTATTACTATTGTTATTAGTATTAGTATTACTGTCTTTTTTTTTGATCCATTGTAGATTGAAAAATTGTTTTTAAAATTTAATATCAACTACTTGAACCCCCCCCCCCCATATTCGAATATTTATCGTTTGTGTGCGGTAGAGCGTAACGCTCCCGCAAAATGGACGACATGCAGGTGCAACTTTTCCTGGAGGTGGAAACAAACGGGGAAAAAATTGAATTTTCTCCCATCAGCTCACCCCTACCTTCCCCTGTGCCCTCCCCTTTGCCAAGTCCTGTACCAAGAGTACCGGAAGTACGGGTAAAAGCTTACCCAGATGCCGCTGGCGGTCCCTACGTTGTTTTTTCCAGCCCATAAGGAAGCCATTGAATATTATTCAAATTGGCAAAGACCTGGCAAAACATTTTTCGGCCGTAACCGAGATTACGAAGGTGAGGCCGAACAAACTGCGAGTTGTCGTGAGTAGCTTGAAGCAAGCAAACGAAATTGCTGGCTATGAGCTCTTCACGAGAGAGTATCGCGTGTACATCCCTGCCAAGGATGTAGAAATCGACGGTGTGGTTACCGAGGGGAATCTCACTGTCGATGACATTTTGCGTCATGGAGTTGGCTGTTTTAAAAACCCCTTGATGCAAAGTGTAAAGATACTGGATTGCAAGCAATTGCATTCAGTATCCATCGAAGAAGGGAAGAAGAAATTCCTCCCTTCGGATTCCTTCCGAGTAACATTCGCCGGATCCGCGCTGCCGATCTACGTCCGCTTGGACAGGGTTCGTCTACCTGTACGCCTGTTCGTACCGCGGGTCATGCATTGCCAAAACTGTAAGCAGTTAGGTCACACAGCCACCTACTGCTGCAACAAGGCACGCTGTAGCAAGTGCGGAGGCAATCATGCTAAGAACGCTTGCAGTGGGGATACTGAAAAGTGTCTTTATTGCGAGGGAACTCGGCATGACCTTCCGGCATGTCCCGCGTACAAACAGCGCGAGGAAAAAATTAAGCGTTCCCTTAAGGAACGATCAAAGCGCTCTTTTGCAGAAATGCTTAAGAGGGCTGAGCCACCCTTGACAGGAAACATCTTTTCCTTCTTGCCAACTGATGAGGGTACATCTGACGATCCCGTCGAAGGGTGTTCCTATGCCTTGCCAGAGGGATCTAGGAAGAGGAGAATGCTCAACTCTCCTAATCTTTCTCGCAAAGGTCGTAAGATAACCCCTAGCGGAATGACCAATAAGACAACACAAAAAGGAAGCGGTGAAGAAAAACCGAAGCAAGTACCCCCCGGTTTTAATTTCAAATCAAACCAGGAGTACCCACCGCTTCCTGGGGCACCAAAAACCCCTCGTGCACCCATTTCTCGATCAGAAGATAAAAAAGAAACAGGGTTCATAAAATTTTCTGATATTGTGGACTGGATATTTAAAACATTCAACATACCAGATCCCCTACAAAATATTCTTCTTGCCCTTCTTCCTACAGTGAAAACCTTTTTGAAGCAACTAGCAGCAACTTGGCCCTCATTTCAGCTATTATATCTTTCGATGACTAATACGGCGAAAGAGGTTAGGAATTTTTTCACTGTATTACAGTGGAATTGCAGAAGTATCATCCCCAAATTCAATTTATTTTCTCATTTGATGAATACATACAATTGTGACGCATTCGCGCTCTGTGAAACCTTTCTCAATTCGAACGATCAACTCAATTTCCACGATTTTAACATTATTCGTCGAGATCGAGACTCACACGGTGGAGGGGTACTTTTAGGGATCAAAAAATGCTATTCTTTTTTCAGAATCGACCTCCCCTCGAAACCTAATATTGAAGTTGTTGCCATTCAAACGAATTTGAATGGAAAAGACCTTTGCCTTGTTTCGTTATATATTCCCCCATCCGCGCGTATTGAACAGAAGCAACTCCTTGATATAGCAGAATTGCTTCCCGCACCTTTTATGATTTTGGGAGATTTTAACTCTCACTGTTCGCTATGGGGGTCGCTGTACGACGACAACCGATCTTCTTTAATTTGTAACTTGATCGACGACTTCGATATGACACTTTTGAATACTGGGGAAGCGACACGTGTACCTAATCCTCCAGCACGTGAAAGCGTGCTTGACCTATCCCTCTGCTCGACATCACTAGCGTTAGATTGCCAGTGGAAAGTAATCAACGATCCCCACGGTAGTGATCATCTTCCAATCGTTATATCAATTGCTAATGGTTCAACTCCCCCGAACCCAATCAATATTTCCTACGACCTTACACGTAATATTGATTGGAAGCGTTATGAGTCTATTATAGCGGAATCTATCGAGACTCACGAGGAACTTCCTCCGGAGGAAGAATATGCGTTCTTAGCTGGCTTGATAATCGACGCCGCGACTCAAGCTCAGACGAAACCGATACCCGGGGTAACGATTAGACAGCGCCCTCCCAACAAATGGTGGGACAAAGAGTGCTCTGAACTGTACGTGCGAAGGTCCGCGGCGTATAAGGACTACCGGGAGTACGGCACTGTCAACCTGCTTCGAAAGTACGAGGCACTGGGCAGGCAGATGAAGAGCTTAGTAAAGGCGAAAAAACGCGGGTACTGGCGGCGGTTCGTAAACGCGTTGTCGAGGGAAACAGCGATGAGCACTCTTTGAGATACCGCCAGACGCATGCGGAACCGTGACGTTTCAAATGAGAGTGAGGAGTATTCAGTTCGCTGGATACTCGATTTTGCCAAAAAGGTCTGTCCGGACTCTGTACCGGAACAGAAAACCTTTCGCGACGCGTTTATAGTAACTACGGAAGAGCCTCCATTTTCGATGTTGGAATTTTCAATGGCTCTCCTGTCGTGCAACAATAAGGCTCCAGGGTTAGATAGAATAAAATTCAACCTGTTGAAGAATCTACCCGACTCTGCAAAAAGACGCTTGTTGAATTTGTTCAACAAGTTTCTTGAGCCAAATATTGTTCCGCATGACTGGAGGGAGGTAAAAGTCATTGCTATTCGGAAACCCGGGAAACCTGCCTCTGATCACAATTCATATAGGCCGATTGCGATGCTCTCTTGCCTCCGGAAATTAATGGAGAAAATGATCCTCTTACGGTTAGACAAATGGGTCGAAACAAACGGTTTACTTTCAGATACTCAATTTGGCTTTCGCCGGGGCAAAGGGACAAACGATTGCCTAGCGTTGCTTTCTACTGAAATTCAAGTCACATTTGCTCGGAAAGAGCAAATGGCTTCTGCGTTCTTGGATATCAAGGGGGCTTTTGACTCTGTCTCTGTAGAAGTTTTAAGCGCGAAACTTCATTCGCAGGGACTTTCACCAAATTTGAATAACTTTTTGCTCAACTTGTTGTCAGAAAAGCATATGTATTTTTCACATGGCGATTCGACAACTTCCCGAATTAGTTACATGGGCCTTCCCCAGGGCTCATGTTTAAGTCCTCTCTTATATAATTTTTACGTCAATGACATCGATGAATGTCTTGCAAATTCATGCACGCTAAGGCAACATGCAGACGATAGCGTTGTATCCATTACTGGTAGCGAGGCTAGCGATCTGCAAGGACCATTGCAAGATACTTTAGACAATTTGTCTGAATGGGCTCTTAAGCTGGGTATCGAATTCTCTCCGGAGAAAACTGAGTTGGTCGTTTTTTCTAGGAAGCATAACCCAGCTCAGCTGCAGCTCGTACTAACGGGTAAAACGATCTCTCAGGTTTTAGTCGCTAAATATCTCGGGGTCTGGTTCGACTCTCAATGCACCTGGGCTTGTCATATTAGGTATCTAACACGAAAATGCCAACAGAGGATAAATTTTCTTCGTACGATTACCGGAACCTGGTGGGGAGCCCACCCAGGAGACCTTCTGAGGTTATACCAAACAACAATACTGTCAGTTCTTGAGTACGGTTTTCTGCTTTCGCTCCGCTGCGAACACGCATATTTTGAAACTAGAAAGAATACAATATCGTTGTTTGCGTATTGCCTTGGGTTGCATGCAGTCGACCCATACGATGAGTCTTGAAGTGTTAGCGGGTATTCTTCCGTTGAAACATCGTTTTTGGAATCTCTCTTACCGGTTGCTAATTCGATGCACAGTTATGAACCCATTAGTAATTGAAAATTTCGAGAGGTTGGTCGACCTTCAATCTCAATCCAGATTTATGACTTTATATTTTGACTATATGGCTCAAGATATTAATCCTTCTTCATACGATTCCTCCAATGTCGCACTTTTAGATACTTCTAATAATGCTATATTCTTCGACACCACCATGAAACAAGACATTTCTGGTATCCCGGATCAATTGCGACCCCAAGAGATCCCTAAGATTTTTTCCAATAAGTTTAAACATGTTAGTTATGATAAAAGGTTTTACACTGACGGATCTAATCTACATGAGTCCACTGGCTTCGGTGTTTTCCACGAAAATTTTACCGCCTCCTACAAACTCGATGCTCCTGCTTCCGTGTACGTCGCAGAACTTGCTGCTATTCAGTACTCTCTTGGAATCATCGAAACCCTACCCATAGACCACTACTTCATCTTCACAGATAGTCTCAGTGCCATTGAGGCTCTGCGATCGATGAAGCCTGTGAAGCACACCCCGTATTTCCTGGGGAAAATACGGCGGTTTTTAAGTGCTTTAACAGATAAAAATTACCGGGTTACCTTAGCGTGGGTCCCTTCTCATTGCTCGATTCCGGGTAATGAAAAGGCTGACTCTTTAGTTAAGGTGGGTGCTATTGATGGCGATATTTATGAAAGACCAATTGCTTATGATGAATTTTATAGCATTTTGCGTCAGAGAACACTCAACAGTTGGCAATCATCATGGAACTCAGATGAACTGGGACGGTGGCTACATTCCATTTTTCCTAAGGTATCGACGAAAGCATGGTTCAAGGGGTTTGATGTAGGTCGAGACTTCATTCGCGTGATGTCCAGACTTATGTCCAATCACTACACGTTAAACACGCATCTCTTTCGTATAGGGCTTGTAGAGAGTAATCACTGCGTTTGTGGCGATGGCTACCATGACATCGAGCATGTTGTTTGGTCGTGTGCCGAATTCTGTGATGTTAGGTCCGAGCTTATAGATTCCCTCCGGGCCCGAGGAAAACAACCGAACGTACCCGTTAGAGACATTCTGGGAAGCGGTGATCTCCAGTACATGACACAACTGTACTGTTATTTGAAAAAGACTGACATTAAAATTTAATATTCTTTTGTCTATTTGTCAGAATACCCGTATACGACGCTGGAGACACGAACACGAAGAGCCTAAATCTATGTTTAAAAAACAAAAAAGAACACCAGTCGAAACACAAATAGATCGTATATCTTAATTAGTTTTAAGCAAAAATTGTATTTCCCTCCTCTCACCTTAAATCCCCACTAGCTCGTAGTCGGCCGCGAGAATAAATAAAAGGCCTCCCTCTTTTCCCTGCTAACGTAGAATTAATACGAATTGTACTTGGCTCAGTAAAACAGAAAATGTATCGTGCCGTGTCAAATAAACTAATTTTAAACCTAAATGATTGGACATAAGCTGAGACATCACACAAATGAAATCACGACCTACGTCCAATTTCTGGAGCCAAGGTCTTAAAGAAACTTTAGGAATAATGGAATGACACCATCTTCCTAGTTCCCCATTGTCCCAAGAATTTTGCCAGTTCATGAGCGACCCTCGACGTATAGAACCAAAAAATTCATTAAATTGAATAGGTCTTTCATATATGTCACCATGTACCGTGCCGAACTTAGCTAATGAATCTGCCATCTCATTGCCCTCAATTAAAGAGATGAGAAATATCAAAAGTCAATTGAAAAAAAAATTAATTAATTAATTAAGAGTGTATTATTTGTGCTAAAGAACATACTAAAGAACCACATACTTTAATCAAAGCAGCCATAGTTTTAAATAGTCTTTTAATTTAGTTTATTTCCATAACTTTTAAACCACATATCGAATCGTTGAGAAATTTTTTACTTGTAAGTTTGAGAGAAAACCCATTTGTATTATACTAGTTATATACAAATAAGTCGTGTTCAATACATAACGGTAGAAATGAAAGTTCGATTATGTTACTAAGGCGGCCAAACTTTCATTTGAAACTAAAATTGCTGGAATTAGTCCAGCCATCTTTGGGAAAACGAGTGAATATCAAAAGTCGTCGGAACGCGTCTCTTTGCACAACTTTTGAACCACCTGTTCAATCATTATAAAATTCAATAGTCAACCCTTAACAAACCCGTTTATTTGATACCAATGTTGTGTGAGGCACGTTACTGGTAGGCTCACTGTTCCGGTTGCAGCAGCAACTAAATCGCCAAAACTTATGCCGTACGCGGGAAGAACTTCTTCGAAAAATTAAAGCATCTTTCAGTATCACGGGTAGAATTTAGCTAAAACGTGTTTGCCTTATTGTAGCTAGGTTTATTTACTGAGATTTTTACTGCCAGAATTTTCCTTAAGTACTAAAACAGTTGTCTTGGTAGTAGTAGCGCTGTGACAAATGTGCAGGAATATGAAGGGCAGTTTATAACCGTTATACAAACATCGCAATCATTGAAGTTAGTATGCACCATCTCTAATCATCGCCACCACCTCCTACTAACGCGTAAAACGATCTCTCAGGTTTTAGTCGCTAAATATCTCGGGGTCTGGTTCGACTCTAAATGCATCTGGGCTTGTCATATTAGGTATCTAACACGAAAATGCCAACAGAGGATTAATTTTCTTCGTACGATTACCGGAACCTGGTGGGGTACCCACCCAGGAGACCTTCTGAAGCTTTACCAAACAACGATATTGTCTGTAATTGAGTACGGGTGTTTCTGCTTCCGCTCCGCAGCAAACACACATTTGATCAAACTGGAGCGAATACAATATCGTTGTTTGCGTATTGCCTTAGGCTGCATGCAGTCGACCCATACGATGAGTCTTGAAGTGCTAGCGGGTATTCTTCCGTTGAAACATCGCTTTAAGAATCTCTCTTACCGGTTGCTAATTCGATGCACAGTTATGAACCCATTAGTAATTGAAAATTTCGAGAGGTTGGTCGACCTTCAATCTCAATCAAGATTTATGACTTTATATTTATGGCTCAAGATATGACCCCCTTCTTCATACGTCTCCTGCAATGTCGCACTTTTAGGTACTTCTGACAATGCTATATTCTTCGACACCACCATGAAAAAAGACATTATTGGTATCCCGGATCAATTGCGACCACAAGAGCCTAAATATCCCTAAAATATTTCCAATAAATTTAAACATGTTTGTTATGATAAAAGGTTTTACACTGACGGATCTGATCTAGATGAGTCCACTGGCTTCGATGTTTATCATGAAAATTTTACCGCCTCTTACAAACTCGATGCTCCTGCTTCCGTGTACGTCGCAGAACTTGCTGCTATTCAGTACTCTCTTGGGATCATCGAAACCCTGCCCATAGACCACTACTTCATCTTCACAGACAGTCTCAGTGCCATGGAGGCTCTGTGATCGATGAAGACTGTACTGCCCATAATCGCATATTTGTAACATTTGCAAAATTGGTTGTTCGAGCAATTCGCACTTTTATATTTTGACCTTAAATGCATTGTTACTAATATATTCTCGCAAATAGACACTTTAACTAAACTTAGTATCATGAAGAAAGCACTACTTTACACTATGTATTCATTGAATATTACTTTTGAAGTCAAATTGGTTGAAATTTTTGCAATGATACATTTATGCCGTCACTTTCAAGCTACTTTTGGAATATATCACATGGAAAAAGAAGTTTTTCATGTATTCAACAAGCATGAGCTGAACATCAGAAACGGATCACCGGTGGTTGGTTACCGGACCAGAATAACTTCCGAGTTCCAAAGGATGCAGATGTGGATTTGGATGGAAACTTTTTCGACAAAAAAGTTGAAAAAGTTAAGTAGTGTGACAATTATGCTGTTATTTACGCTATGTGACAAAACAACTTGGTATTTTTTACGACTTTTTTCACACAAACATAAGCATATTTTTCCAGATGTAAAAAGTACATACTATTCTAAGCATTTCCCAATAAAAAGCACGAAATCCATAAAATGTCGAATGTTACAATTATGCGATCACAGGCAGTGTAGAGCACACCCCGTATTTCCTGGGGAAAATACGGCGGTTTTTAAGTGCTAACAGATAAAAATTGTTCTATTCCAGGCAATGAAAAGGCTGACGCTTTAGCTAAGGTGGGTGCTATTAATGGCGATATTCATGTAAGACCAATTGCTTATGATGAATTTTATAGCATTTTGCGCCAGAGAACACTCAATAGTTGGCAATTGTCATGGAACTCAGATTAACTGGGACGGTGGCTACATTCCATTTTTCCTAAGGTATCGACGAAAGCATGGTTCAAGGGGTTGGATGTAGGTCGGGACTTCATTCGCGTGATGTCCAGACTTATGTCCAATCACTACACGTTAAACACGCATCTCTTTCGTATAGGGCTTGTAGACAATAATCACTGCGTTTGTGGCAATGGCTACCATGATATCGAGCATGTTGTTTGGTCGTGTACCGAATACTGTGGTGTTAGGTCCGAGCTTATAGATTCCCTTCGGGCCCGAGGAAAACAACCGATTGTACCCGTTAGAGACATTCTGGGAAGCGGTGATCTCCAGTACCTGACACAGCTACGGGTTTATAAAAAATGCTGGAATTGAAATTTGTTTTTTTTATATATTTGTTAGATTACAATTTCCGTCATAAACTGAATGAAAATGATACACCATGCTGGAGACACTAAAACGAAGATTCGGCATCTTCATGTTCACGCAGACACCTCAGACCAAAACTGCTCAAATGGAACATCACTGCTTAGCCATGTACGAATAAATAAATCCTGTAACAACATAAATTGTATCGTGCCGTGTCAAATAAACTATTTTAAACTACAACTGAATGAGACGAATCCAATCCCTCAATGTTTGGACCAGTAAGCGGCATTCGCCTCTTCGGCCAATTTGATAGTTAACTTTAAGGTCGGAGACAAACGTTGAAAGTTCTCTTTTAAAAATGTTAAATTCAGAAGCAATAGTTACCACAATAGGTGGAACTTTCTCTTTTTGACGTAGAATACGTCTTACGGCAACAGATACAGTGGTCCAACTTGAATACAGGGATCCAATTTCGAAAACCAAAAACATCGAGAGCCTCACGAAAATTGTCCAATTTCAAACGTTTAAACTCAATCAGCTTCCAACCGATTTCCGTCATTTTTGCAGCAATCGATTGGAAAATTATCTAAGCACCCGTCCAAATGCAGAAAATTGTAATCTGATTGTTCTAACTGTTGAAAATTGTAGAACCTTGTCGAAACGTAAATGATTGGTCGCTTGCTGCCTTTCCCTAAAAAGGAAGACAGAATGGAGCACCTAGTTAGCCGGGAATGCACTCGTAGGGCTACATATAAGAGAATGCTTCTCCTCAAGCAAGCTCAGTTTACTAGCAACAGGCAGCAGCGGCGGACGGTAGCAGCGATGGCAGTGGGCGACGGCGGCGTGGAGCAGCACCGGGCAACAGTGGTTAGCTGCAGTTCCTACCTTTTTCAGTTCTGCTCACCTTCGATCTGAACTGGACCCCACCAGCGGTAATCCAATTCAGATATCGTTGGGTGAATACAGCCAGAAACTGAATGAGACTCGCACCACCAGGTGGTTTGAGAAGCCACCATCATCCAGCGTGTATGTATATATAAGGTGTGTGAACATATGTAACGTGTGTGAATATCTATAGCGTGTGTCGCCAGCTTGCGTGGCTAGCTATATAGCGCGTGCATGTCTGAAGCGTGTGTGGCTTGCTATATACTAGCTATATAGCGTGTGTGGCTAGCTATATAGCGTGTGCATGCTACAGCGTGTGTGCATATCTATAGCGTGTTTGGCTAGCTATATAGCGTGTGTGTGCATATCTTCAGCGTACGTGGCTAGCTATATAGCGTTTGTGGCTAGCCGTATAGCGATTAAAATTATCATTCATTGTTGCAAATAAATCACCTGATGTTGATTTTAAATATTACAGTAAATAATTCAGAAATAATTAAAATTTTGCCATGTTGAAAAAAAAATATTCAGTTGCCAATAAATGTCATTTGAACATTTTTAACCTCTTTTGACTTAAGCTAGGACTGAAAGCTTACTGAGTGTGTTTTAACATTCATTTAAAGAATGTTTGAGCCAGTGAGCCTGAATCACATAATTTTTCGCTCAAGTCCTACTATTTGCAGCAATCAGTTGTAATATTATCTACGCTACTGCAAACTGCAGAAAATTGTTCGTATTAAACCTAGTTAACCGGGAATGCACTATTGACCCTTGTCTATCTCTTCGTATCCACTGCCTAAATTAAGCTATCTCAGTGCAACTTGATACAAAAGACAGCCTCAACACAATTCAATTTAATTCTTGTTTTGGATACGGCAGCAAGTGAAACTGCATAGCTGCACATAGCTTCTGCTGTTGTTCATTGTCGTTACCGGTGCCGTTTGTAGAGGTAAACGTCATCTGGAGTAGAGAGACCATTAAATTGATTAACCCCATTGAGTGTATTCCCAAACCTCTTGTAAGAAATACATTGACTTAAGACAGGCTGTTATTTTCTACGTTAACTCTGCGGTCGTGTCTTATGAACAACCTCTTCGACTTAAAAAAAAGTCATACCGTATGGTTTTATATTCGAACATTTAGATTTCACAGGCTTTTTGCTCAGGCATCAGCAATGTCAAATAAATTCTCACTGCAATACACTGGTGTCAAAAAGAGATGCCTCTGTTTACCTCCCCGTAGCGATGCGCAGTTTCTCTTTTCGTTCTGCCATTTCAGGTGATACGAAAAAGATTAAAAAATAAAGTCAAATTGCAAATAGGTAGTCTTGAGGAAGACTGATGTGAATTAACTTTCAGTTAGTCTTTAAAAGAAGCACTGACAACACACAAACTTTGATGTTATAGGCAGTCTAAGACCAGTCCACAAGTGACAGAAAATACATCTGATCTGTCGGGCAGCTCAAGACGCACTGAACCCACTGAACCAAGCCATTTAATCTTTACCTTCATGAGTGCATCGTCGAGCGACAATGACGCAATTCAACTTCGTCTTCAAACCGATTTGATATCAGCTTTGTTTTGCTTGGCTCTTCCTCTTAATAAGCACAAAAAATCGTCCTATACTTAGTACCTTTTATTTCGTTATTTCATTTTCGGTGTATTCGTATTGTCAGTTCAGATCGAACTGCTAGACAGGCTTGCCAGATATGTTCACTGCTACGGATTAACATTTATATGGGAAATCCGTAGAAAAGAGGGGAAAATCAGGGGAAATCCGTAGAATCTCCTTTTTTGTTAATTGACAATTTCAAATTTATACATGATGACTACAAAACCAAAGCAAGTTATTGTGCCGACTTTTTTCTTTTCTTTAACCTATGAAGCGAGGACAAGTATGCATCCGCATTTTACAAGCAAGTTTGGTGCTGTGATTGATGTATCTGGTTGCAGACTCGGCAACTATAATACAGAATCGTTCCGTGGAACATGTTACACGTTACATTTAACACATTATAAGATACATGTTACATGTAGCACGCTACATGTTACGCATTACATGTTACATGTTACACGTTACATGTTACACGTTACATGTTACACGTTACATGTTACACGTCTCATTGCACATAACACAATTTTGGGACCTTAAAGAACCATAAGGAATGATGTCACGCAAAACTTGGACAAAATTTACCCCCCCTTCCCCCTTGTCACAAACTGTCACAACTTTCTTGACCCTTCCCCCTCAATCACGTCACGGTTTTGTACTCCCCTCTTTTGGTTATAGTTGACTAAAAGCTGGGAAATTTGTAAAAGATGCATTTTCTCTAAATTAGCAACGATTTTACTGGAAGAAAAACTGAAACTGAAAGGAAAACAAGACTTTATAATCTTAACTAGAAAAAGTTCTTTTTAACCTGAAAAAATGTCCAATAGCAAGAGATGGCGCTTTTTCAGTGGTAGTAAAATCAAAATTTCTCCTAGTATTTTGCTCATTGGCCGAGAATACAACTTTCAAATTTCTTCTATACATTTTATTCTAACTTTCTGGTACTTACTATCACGAAACGCAATCTATTTTTACCAAAACACATGTTTTTCCTATATAACTCCATTGCGTCTTACTACCATTCGCCCATGAGCCCGTGGAATTGATTTTGACAACGGCTCAAAATTAGGGCGAGAGCCAAATAGGAGAATGGGACATCGCCGCTAATTTTTGCTAATAAATCACACTAGTAAGCGCAACTGTTTGTGTATTGCCATCTATTAAAAAATTGCTGAAACTATTGATTTTTTCATTCACACCTAAGACAAGACGCGACAGCTGATCACCGTTACATGCAATCAATTTGAACCGGCTGCTGATTGGCTGAATCCGACAACGCAATCGTCACGTAGAAAATACAACGAGGTTACTTTTCACTGTAAAGCAGTGATGCTGGAGAGTCATAATTTAGCTATTATAATTGTTCATAAATAATGATGCAAAAGTATGCAAGGTAAATGATATTACCGAGTAATGTATTTCACTGTTATAACTTTAAAAATGCATTGATTAATCGTTTTTTACTATTTCGGTTGAAGTCCAAGAAACTTAGGAAGAAAAAAATTGGGTACCAAGAAACTTAGGAAGAAAAAATTTGATAGTAGAAGTATGCTTTATTGAACATAAAATAATAAATAAAAATTGAGTATTATTCGCCTATGTATTGCAATTTTAATTTGTTTTATTTTTATTGACCTGCAGAAGTTGTTAAAAATAATCATTCTGGCATCAAAGGTATGGAACGTTCAAAAAAATTTCGACGGGGATGACGGCCGTTACGAAAAAAAAAAATAAGAAGCCAGCTGTCGCGTCTTGTCTTAGATTCACACCAGAACTAGATGTTGTTGCTTTGCTTAGAGTATTAAAGCGGTTCATCGTCAGATGGAAATGTTAAAACTTGATAGTAAAGAGCCAGAACAAAATTTTATTGCTTCTATTCGAGCCCTCAAAAATCCTAAACTCATCGGAAGTGTCCGCTTATCGTATTGCATTTTAAATTTGTATGAAGATTTCTAAGAGATAACTTGCTTTTTGCAACTTTGAACCACCTTAATGAGTATTGTGCGCATCCGCTTTCAACCACACGGCTCTCGCCCTAATTTTGAGTCGTTGTCAAAATCAATACCACGGGCTCATGGACGAATGGTAGTAAGACGCAATGGAGTTATATAGGAAAAACATGTGTTTTGATAAAAATAGATTGCGTTTAGCGATAGTAAGTACCAGAAAGTTAGAACAAAATGTAAAGAAGACATTTGATAGCTGTATTCTAGGCCAATGAGCAAAACACTCGGAGAAATTTTGATTTTACTACTTTAATATCTTCTTTCTTACAACTGGGGGTCAGTGAACTACGGGATTTCGGATCAGAGATCAACGAACTGTTTTACAATACTCCAGCCGCTAGAGCCCAGCTCAGCGGTATTTATTCGCATTGCTCTCGCGCGTGTTGGTAATCACGCTGTCCGTTTTACATAGATAATTTTCGATCGGCTTCAGCGTTTGACTGAGCCTTTTCCTGTACACCACAATTCTTCCTCTTTAAGATATCGTATACCGAAACATTATACAATGCAAAATATTCATATTTGTATTTAATTATTGATTGCGTTCTTGAACGCTCTTATGTATAAAATTTGTTATATAATATAATTTTCAAAATATGTCCATTGACAGCTCTAACATTTATGTTTTCAGCAATGTGTCCATTGACACTCTATTTCTAAAGTTTCATTTTTCATTTTCAAATAATGCCTATTGATATTTTTATTTAGTTTTAAACATTTTAATTTTATATTTCAGATAGTGCCCATTGACACCAATATCTTTCTCTAATCATTATTTTACTTTTCAGATAGTGCCCGTTGACACCTGTATCTAATTATATATATATTTTTTTTTTAATTTTTTTTTCTATTTATATACATACTCTTTTTTTTCAGATTTTTAGATTGTGTCCTTTGACACTCATCATCATAACCACATACCTTTAGTTTTATTTTCATTTTTTCAGCTGCATGTTATCTCTTCTGTATTTTATTCTTTCTGACCGTCTCGGAACCGATGATCCTGCTGCGCTAGTCGTACCATCATTCGTTCGCAATCTCTTAAGGTCATTTTCTACCACCTCGTCAGAGAAACCAAAGTCTTCGCAACCTGAAGTGGATCTTTCACGTTTGCAAGCTCTTCTGCATGAGACCGTCAAATTATGCCTTACTCTAGTAGTTTTCGGGACCTTCAATTGCTCGCGATGCGCCCTTAGCACCACGCTTCCAATACTTATCTGGAAAATTGTAGGAGAACACTGTTTAATAAATTTGGCTTCTATCCATCTGGAAGAGTCTTTAATATTATGGTTTTTGTACCAAATGTTATCTCCTAATTTCAGTCGAGCAATTTGATCAACCAAAACTGTATGCTTAAAACTAGGAATATCACAGGTTGCTATTTTTTTATCATCAAAAGAATCGTCATTAATCTTTGGTTTATTAGGATTAATCAAATCCAATAAAATCTTTGGTGTATACGTAAATATTTTCTCTGATGGAAAAGTCCCATCCTTTGGCAAGCAAGAATTTCTATAATTAATCAGAAACAAGTTAATCTGATCCTCCGTATCCATCTCCCTAACATCTTCATCAAACAGGAACTTTTTGAACACTTCCTTAACAATCCTTACCGACCTTTCGTCTTGCCCATTACTAGAGGGATTGTAAGGAGGGCTTTTCATGACTACTATTCCTTGCCTTTCCAAAAATGATACTAAAACAGACGAATTGAAGGGTGAACCACCATCCGTCACCACCACATCCGGAAGACCAAATCTTGCAAAAAGAGAAACAAATTTCCTAATAACCTTGCTTGCATCAGTTCCATAACGCATCCATTCTACTTCGATGCATTTAGAATAACTGTCAACAATGAGCAAAAATATCTTTTGACCGAAATAAAAAAAATCGGCATGTATTCTACTTAACGGACGAACCGAAGGAACCCAATGCGTTTGTGTCTTGTTTTTGGGAACTATTGCCATCTTATTACACGATACACATGCTTGGACGAAAGCCTCTATAGCTGCGTTGATGCCAAACCAGTACACAGATCTACGTGCCATCTGCTTCATTTTTACAACTCCTGAATGGTTTACATGTAACATTTTCAAAATGTCCCTATGCATAATTTTTGGAATTACAACCCTGTCCTGGAAGATCAGACACCCGTCAAATAGTTCCAAGTCGTGTCTATTAGAGTGGACATTAAATAACTCCTTGTCAATCTTCTCAGGCCAACCATTCTGATAATATTTTATAATCCGTTGTAAAAATATGTCACGGCTCGTTTCTTTGGCAATCTTGGTACAATTAATGGGAATTTCCTGCGAAAAATTTATAATCTTTACGAATTCTTTATCATATTCTTCAGGAGTACCCAATTCAAGTGGAAAACGCGAGCAAAAATCTGCATTACCCATTTGAGCGGATGGTCTGTAACCAGAGCCGGATTTATGGGGGGGCCCAGGGGGCCCGGGCCCCGGGCCTCCACATTTTTGGGGCCCCCACAAATCAAGAAAAAGATTTTTTCTTTTTTAAAAAATGAGATTCAATCAAAAGTTTAATTTACAGTAAGAAAATTTTTACAGAACATTTCAATCTGACACTTTCCTTCCGTTTTATTTTTTCGCGAGCGCCAATATCACAACTACATCCATAAGAGTTCACCTTGGATCCTCTTGGAATGACACACATTAACACACCATTTGAATCGAACCAACGCACATGGGAAGTAAAGCAGAGAAAGAAAATAACCCACGAGTTTTTTAATGCATTGCTTTTGCTAACTTGTCCGAATCAGGGATACCAAATGTGCTTTGAAAAATGCAGATTTTCTGAGTTCGTGTGCAGATTTTATTGACCTGCAGATGTGCGTAGTTTTTTCCTAGTTTCTATTATTGTCAGAGTCGTCTTATATTTGCGCAGTCTTTCTCAAATTGTGTGCAAATTTTTGCCTGTGGATCGCAATTTTTTTCAAATTGCGGTAGTTTTTTTTAGGTATCAAGAAAAAAAATTGAAGATGAAACTTATTAAAAATACCGCACAGTGCGTACCACTGTGAATAATGAAAGACAGTCAAACTTAGCATTATTAAGTTTCGAGTACGATAAATTTTCGGCAAAAAAACTCGCAAAGCATAGTTTACAGTTCCAAGCGAAGTGAAACATTTGACAAGTGAAAAAGCGTAAATTTTCGCTTGCGAAATCTGTCGTGAAAACCCGTTTGTGGAACACGCAGGTATTTCTTTTTTTTTTTATTCTCGCTTATTTTCCGTCGGTCTAGTTCCGCCACTGTTGTGGCCAATCACCGACGCCCAGGGAGGCGACTCCACACCCAGGACCCTAACTCACGACCCGTTTATTAACGGACCGGCGCCAACGGCTTTACTTCCTCATGCGATGGAAAGCGTGATCCCAGAGATTTTTCGCCTCAGAAAATCTCCCGGTGTCGGCTAGGATTGAATCTAGACCAGTTGGGTTGGTTGTGAGTGGATCACGCCACCTCACAACCATCGACACCTATGTCGGCGGTGGGATTCGAACCCAGGCGTCGAGCGTGGTTGGCAGAGACGTTACCAACCACACTAGGCCCCCGCTCTACACGCAGGTATTTCACCAGTCTGCAGTTTACAGTTTAAGTGAAGCGAAACTCACGAGTTTACACTCCGAGCGAAGTGAAAATTGGCTGCAACTGACAGAATAGAAACGCACGCAAGTTTTCGCTTGCTGCTGCTTTTTTCACTAGCGTTTGCATCCGGGAAAAAAAATAAACCCAAGTGAAAAAGATGAGATCCACAACCTTTGATTTCGCTGGATCGAATTTGTTTACAGTTCCAAGCGAAGTGAAATTTTTGCAGGTTGCATTTTTCACGAGCGTGAAAAAATGAACGTTTTGCATGAGATTTTCACCTCGCTTGGAACTCTAAATAGGGCTTAAGAGAAAATTCTAACAAATTTTTGGTAATTTTTCAATAGCAAATAAATGTTTTTACCTCGTACGATGAAAAAATGGTTTTGTTTTTTTCGGGGCCCCGCACTATAACTGGGCCCCGGGCCCCCACAATCGTAAATCCGGCCCTGTCTGTAACAAATATTGAAGTCATAAATTGACAACTCCAAAATGTACCGTTGTAATCTAGTAACATAGATCGCGTTTTTGCCAGATTTCCCAAAGATTCCAACTAATGGTTTATGATCTGTGTAAACCGTAAAACTCTGACCATATAAAAATTTGTGAAACTTTTTGATTGTGCTTACTAAAGCCAAAACCTCTAAATGTAGAATCGGGTAAGAACGTTGTGCTTTGTTTAAAGAAAATGAGGTGAAACAAACTGGTTTTTCTACACCGTTAACCATATGTGCAATAACACCACCTAGTCCATATCCTGATGCATCCGTAACAACTACAATTGGCTTTTTTGGATCATAATATTCTAAAATATTTGAATCCAACAAAGCCTTTTTGCTAGCAACGAAAGCCTCATCGCATTTTTTATTCCATTCAAATTTCACGTCTTTTTTAAGTAGTTGATACAAACAAAAAAGTTTAGAAGACAAATGCGGAACAAATTTGCCATAATAATTAATAAGGCCCAAAAAAGCTTTTAGCTCCGTAACATTCTTTGGGGTGGCTGCTTTACTAAAGGTGGAAATTTTATCAGGACTAGGAAGCAGCCCCTTATCCGTTATAAAGTGTCCTAAATAAGGCAAATTTGATACAAAAAACGAACACTTTTTCCAGTTCACCTTAATGTTTGCCTTGTTTAAGCGATCCAATACGTTATACAGTTTCTTTCGGCAATCATCTAAATCAAGTCCTGCAACCAAAACATCATCAAGGTAAACTAAAACATTCTCTAAACCAGCCTAAACTTGCTCCATAACCTGTTGGAAAACTGCCGCGCTAGACGATGCTCCCTGAGGCAAACGATTGTAAGTAAACAAACCTTTAATAGTATTGATTACTACAAATTTCCTGGAATTCTTTGACAAAGCCAACTGAGTATATGCGCCTTCTAGATCAAGAGAACAAAACACCTTACACCCAGAAAGCTTGGCGAACAAATCCTGTGCTACAGAAAGCGGATATGTGTTGGGAATGATTAATTTATTTATAGACACCTTACAGTCAATAACCATTCTAATCTCCTGATTTTTCTTCATCACTACTACTACAGGGGAGGCCCACTAGCTAGTCTTGATTGGTGTTATAACTTTTTGCTTTTCTAACATCTCTAAATGCTCTACGACCTTTTCTTGTAACCTGTATGGCACATCGTAAGCCCTTTTAAATATAGGTGTATCCTCTTTTAACACCAAATCAGCCTCATACCCAATAATAGGAAATGAAAAATCTTCAAGAAAAACATTTGGAAATTCCTTCCTAATATCCAAAATTGTTTTTTCCTTCTGATTTATTGCACTCACATTGTTAACACTAGAAAAATTTTTGAAAGATTTTCTCCAATCAGCGTAAAAAACATCTAACCAACTACGCCCTAACAAAGGAAGAAAATCATTCTGACTGTCTAAAATAATCAATTCCAAACGCCTATGGATCCCATTGATCACAACATCTACTAACGCCTTTCCCAAAATTGATAATTCAGCCCCATTCACAACAACCAACTTCTTTTCGCATTTTTTTAAGGGTAAATCAAAAAATTTAGCATATAAACGCTTTCCCATTAAAGTGATTGACGAACCACAGTCAACCTCCATTTTAACGAAACGATTTTGAATTTTTACGTCAATTAAACAGGGCTCATTAAAATTTGTTTTGTTTGAAACCATCATGCAAGTAAAATCACCTGAGTCGTCTGAAGAATCGTCCAATACTGGTTTAAATCTGCTAAATAATCGTTCCAAATTTGAATCAGCGCTAGTGCCTGGTTGCGGCTCATCGGCAAAACGTACAGTTGGTTTGCGTTGACTGTTAATGTATTTGTAGCATCTTTTCAAAACATGGCCTGGTTTCCCACAGAAAAGACAAGTAACTACTGATTTGTTATAACCATATTTTCTTGATTTACTCCTACTCCTATCTCTGTTAATACTTCTACTTCTATTTCTCATATGAAAACTCGACCTGCTTTTACTTCTGCTCCTATTTCTGCTATTCTGCCAAAACGAAATTCTCTGCGGACTCATCTTCCCCTTGAACGCGGTTGTAAAATTTAAATCTTTGTATAAGGTCAGACTCTTTCTTATCAAAACGTTCTTTAAGTTTTTTAATTATCTCAGCGTATTGCAAGGTGGATAAGTCTCTCGCCGGATACAGCAGTTTGAGTTCCTCAAACACTACTGGTCCGCTAAGTGTTATGAATAAAGCTTTTTGAGAGTTCTCCGGTACATTGTTGTACTGAAAGACGAACCCTAACCGCTCAACATAATTGGTGAATGAAGCACCAGGGACGTAGGGCTCAATCGAACCGACAATGTTCGAAGCCATTTCAACAAATTCAGCAGCGCTAATAAAAAGTAGAGTCACCCTAATGAGAAATCAGATATAAAATAAAGTCGCTTACCGAACCCGATGTATACTACCAAACCTTCTCACTCTCTCTGCTGATGACCGTGCATGTATGCAGTGAAAGCAGCGTACAAAGCAGAATCGACGCAGATAAATCTCCTTCAGAACTTTCGCGCGTCTCGCAGCCTGTTGTGCGGAGCTCAATCTCACACGCTCTCCTGTCGGACTCGATTACACAGTTGCCGTAATCACCTAGTGCGGGCACTCAATGCACTTTGAGCAACACAGCCGACGGTGGGTATAATCAAATCAAATTTAATTTCTGCCGCTGGAATAGCGTCGCGGATGATTAAAAAAATTAACCTTTTTACGCACTCTAATGTCTTCTTCTCAACTTTTTGCCTTTATATCTTTTCAGTATTATCTCGTTTAATTCGCACTAAATTGACCTTTGTCAACACTCTTTTCTTAGACCTTTGCCTACACTTTTCAGAGACCTTCGCCTTCACACAATTTCCCCCAGGGTATCACTATTTTTTCAACAAAAAATTAGCACCGTTGCGCCCAAATTTCTTTTAAATAGATTTACGCAAATAACTGTTTTCCTCTGTTTTTTGTTTGCTTCTCGCTAAACTCACTTACGACCGTTGCCGTGTTTCACAATCTCCAATAAATTTCAAACTTTCTTGTGCCTTTGCACACACAATTAGCAATTCCACCTATTTTTTTAATTTTTTGCACACGCGTACCGAATTGACTTCGTCGCCAATTTTAATATCTTCTCTCTTACAACTGGGGGTCAGTGAACTACGGGATTTCGGATCAGAGATCAACGAACTGTTTTACAATATTCCAGCCGCTAGAGCCCAGCTCAGCGGTATTTATTCGCATTGCTCTCGCGCGTGTTGGTAATCACGCTGTCCGTTTTACATAGATAATTTTCGATCGGCTTCAGCGTTTGACTGAGCCTTTTCCTGTACACCACAACTACCACTGAAAAAGCGCCATCTCTTGCTTTTGAACATTTTTTTAGGTGTCTATTGTGAGCTTAGAACTTTTCCATGGATGGATGGGCTGAAAGTGTTTTCTTGAAGGTTTAACTACAGAGAACTTCATCATATTTTCCAAAGATGTGTATAAACTTGAATCCGTCATTTAAACATAAGTGGTTACGCTCCCGCTGTGTGGCGCTCTCTTCAATGATAAACCAAGCATTGATACCGATAAAATATCGATACGACAATATTTATGCAGTGTAACTGGGGCACCACAAGATAGATGTCGTTAGTGTATTACGAATTTTGATTTCTATTTTTACACACGATTTTCAATTTTTTTTATATGAACATGAATGTCATTCATTCTGTGGTTTAACTGTTATGTTACACAATTCTATTGTGAAGCCCATATTTATATAACCACATTATTTCTGTCTACATATGCAAGAAAATCTTTTAATTATTTCATTATAACTTTTGGTCGAGACTATAATGATTATGTATATTTTTTAGCACCACACATTCCTGAAGGTAGAGAACTAATTATGACTAACGCTACATGCCTCAGCCTGAACTTGCACACATGGCATGATGGAGGATGTTCTATTACACATTTCTCAATAGAATATCGTCGTTTACATACACCGTTTTGGACAACTGTTTCGTCAGACATATCTGGAGTAGAGCAAAATAATGGCAATTTTTCTTTTTGCGATTTTGTCCCGGCTGTTTGGTATGAACTAAAAATTTCGTCTAGTAATGACGCCGGAGAAACTGTTGCTCAGTTCAACTTTGCAACAACCACGATAACAGGTGATAAAATTCCTCCTCCGGTATATACGCAAATCGAAATAAAGAACGAAGATAATTCAGAGAAAGTATCTAAGGATATACAATGGATAAAATCTTTTGTAATAACGGCAGCTGTTATCACCATTATTCTTTTCTTGTTCGTATTATTGTTCTTGAATATATGCATTTAATATGTCATTAATAATTATTTTGAATTACAGTTTTTTTCTGATCAAATACCGTAAAATCCTATGTTATACGAGTGGTCCTATAAACAACATCGAGGACACTTCAAACAATCACCAAAAGGAAGAATGCACCTACGTGAGAACTGAACAGGTGTATAGTGCTTCACCTGTTAAAATAGTTCATAAAGAAAATAATTCTGAAATGTACGAAATATCACCATATGCAACATTCAATGATACAAATGAACAAGAGCCAGAGAAAGTATTAACTCGCAACATACCCGACTCTACGATGGACTATTCAATGCAGTTTCGCACCTTTGGACATCCAGAAATCGAATTACCTGCCACGGCTTACCCATTATTAGAACCTGGTGGATTCGGCAAGGCAAAAGATAGAGCAATCCGACAGAAGCAAACAGGTATTTTAAGGCATTAATCTCGAGGCAATGACGAACCCTATTAGTACTATCCAAATGTAGCGTTTTTTTTTTACAGCTAGAGAATTTTAGAGGAAAACTTAACCTTTTTTTATTCAATGGACAATTAAGTGTTCATTTTCAGATTTTCTCATATTAAATTCAAAATAATTTGCATTCACGAAGTTATGTGCACTGGTCGACAAAATACAAAAAAACTCAAACCGGAAAAAAATGAAGGATTATAGCTATTCAACCATTTTTATAAATTTTGATGCTCATAGCAATTACCAAAAGGTGTCATCTTACGAGAGATTTCGCATAGTAATTGCTCGCTAGATTCGTTGCTACGTTTTGTTTGCGAGAAAACTAATTCAAGTCTGTGAAAAAAATTAGTGGCTAGGAACACCAAAATTCACAGGAATGCAATGGTTGAATAGCTTTAATCTTTCATTTTTTTCCGGCGTAAGCTTTTGGGGTGCTGTGCTGTGTTGAGCAGTGTTATTATGAGCTTTTCGATTTGAAATTCGATTGTTTTAAATCGTGTCGGCCACCACGATGCTCACCGATCAGCATACGGGCCAAGCGGAACCGTACACTGCGAGCCGGCTACATCGGTACGATGACGATGCTCGACCATCGCGCGTGCTAGCGGAGTCATACACCGCAGACCGGCTGTTGGCTCGCACACTGATGCATGGTAGGGTGACGGTCGACCATGCAATGCCGTGCTAGCCGGTCCGTACACTACGGTTCGGTCTGTGGGCGCAGTATTAGGGGGCAAAGCGTGTGTCGAAATATTCTGAAAAATGATGAAATTAAATATTCTGAAAAATGATGAAATTAAATATAACTCGCACGGTGGGTCAACAATTTAAAAAAATAAAACACATTTACTTGTAACAATTTCATATTACGCCTTACGCTGCTCACCGTTATAATAATTAGGGGTCTTCATCGCGAGCTCGTGTATAAATACCCAGCCGTACTCTGTGTATCTTTCATTACTCGTCAATGTAGGTGAGTATTTTTACGGCTGGGTATTTGTATACGAGCTCGATGTGAACCCCTACTGTAAACATCAATACGAGCGAGCTGTATGATTCTGTATTGCCGTTTTTCTTTTTGGTGTGACCATAAATGTGAGCAGTTTGTCTTCTCTCTATGCGAATCTCACCTAACTGCTATCTAAACCCTTCTTTATTTGCTAGATTTTGACCCAGTTTTGACCTGACAGCCCCTCAGAAACGCACCGTGGAATTTGTCAGTACAGGTTGGACTCGATTATCCGGAACATTAAAAAAAATTTAACTCCGGATAATCGAATCACAAAAAAAATTCAAATTTGCTATTAACGAACATGAAATAAGTTTTTCCTCTTTCTTATTGTACTTTTTTGATTCAGTGGCATAACCAGAAATTATTTCTGAGGCGAAAAGTGGTAAAATCTTGAGAAGCAAAAAAAAATAAATCGGACATCGATTATTTTCACTTATATTGAACATGTTCCAAACATGCCGGAAGTGACATAAATGGTCTCAAGTATACCAGAAGGGATGGTAAAGGTAAAATTTCGTAGTAAAAATTAAAAACGAACACCAAAAAATAAAATTCCGGATAATCGAATTCCGGATATTCGAGTTTCCGGATAATCGTGTCCGACCTGTATTAGTCCTATGCTTGGGCTTAGTTTTTCTTAATAAGGGGGTTCGTTAGAAGCTTAAGTATTTATGATAAATATAAGTGAATAATGAGTTTGTATGGCCAATCACAAATTGTGCCTTCTCAGCACTGTTAGAAATTTGTAATTTTAATTGTTAGGATTTCTTTATCGTTCGTAGGAATTCAAACCTACAACGTGTTGTCTGAATGTTCAAAAATGGATCTAAAATCGGAAAAATTATCAACTACGAATCAACTACAACTATGAATATGCAACGATAGGTACAATTTTATTCTCTGGAATGATCCATAAGTGCAAAATAAGAGGGGAAATTGGTATTAGTCTCTCTACCATTGCTTCAGGGAGCAGCTTTTGTGCTATGTGCACCCTCTTAATTCTTTAGGTCTCTTTGCTAACTTAGCTAACTAGCCTGGAGACTGGCCGTTAGCTAACACTGGCTTGTCGGTGGTCAAACTGACGCATGTTTTGCAGCTCTAAAACTATTTGAGAGGCGGCTGCACTAACCACCCTTCAAATGTTCGGGTCTTTACACATCCTCTGAACTAGGTTGTCCGGAGTGGTATCTGGCCCGCTCGGCAGGTTGGCCGACCACCTCTGGTCCGAGTTTGAGATACTGGAACGTCGGTGTAGTGACTCGCCAGCCGGAGGCCAAGGATTTGGCTCGTGGCGTGGAAAGAGTCCCTCTACGATCCGCTCAAGCATCGCTGGTGATTTTTCAGCGGGCGCCATCGCACCCTTGGTCTTGGCCATCACCATCCTATAGGCGTTACCCCACGGGTTAGTGTTAGCACTAGCGCACAGTCTTTCGAAGCACGCATGTTTACTAGCTGTTATTGCTCTCTTAAGCGCCGTTTTTGCGGAGCTGAATGCCCCTCGACGATCTTCCCTTTCTTCGTCAGTTCGCGCACGTTGAATCCTTCTTCTCGCTTGAAGACACGCTCTGCGGAGGTCCGCTATCGCGTCGGTCCACCAGTAGACTGGTGGCCTTCCATGCCTAGGCTGGCGGTTCCTAGGCTTAGTGGCGTCACACGCCCGCGAAAGTATGGCAACAAGTTGATCAGCGCTCGGGTTACGAATTCTGCTCGCCTCGTGTTCTCGTCTAATTGCTTCCGCAAATACCTCTTCGTTGAAGTGTGATATCCTCCACCCGCGAGGAGCTGCAGTGTTAATTTTACTCGCCACATGTGGTCTCGTTTTACAGTCTACACTATAACAGACCGCCAGGTGGTCGCTATGAGTGTAGCCATCGTCTACCCTCCAGTTCGTGATCAGTCCTGGACTACAGAACGTCACATCGACTTCGTTTCTACTGAAGGTGCTCTTCATGCCGACGTTAACCAGATCTATGTTGAGCTTCGCCAAAGCCTCCAACAAGATCCGGCCTCTCTGGTTTGTGCGTCGACTTCCCCACTCAGTTGCCCATGCGTTGAAGTCGCCCGCCACTACCAACGGTGATAGACCGACCAGCTCCACGGTGGCTCGGTCGATCATCCTTGCGAACTGCTCGGTAGACCAACGAGGCGGAGCATAGCAGCTGCAGTAGTACACTCCATTCACCTTGGCAACCGCGTATCCTTCGTTTGAGGTTGACACTACCTCCTGAACCGGGAACCTGCTCGTCGTCCATATTGCCGCCATACCGGACCCGTCCGAAATCCAGTTACCGTTTCCGGCAGGAATACGGTAGGGGTCCGAGATTATGGCGATGTCCGACAACGACTCAGTGACTGCTTGGTATAGCAGTTGCTGAGCCGCGAAGCAGTGGTTCAAATTTAGCTGTGTCACTCTCACGCCCGTGGCTTGCTAGTCGGCTTACCGGCCGTGCACCTCGGGCCTCCCATTATGTGCTTTGCGTCACGCTTTCCGGCGCATGCCAAGCACTTAGGAGGCTCTCCACAGTGTTTGCTTTTGTGGCCTGAAGCACCGCACCGCCTGCATAGGGAGCTCCTGTCAGACCCCTTGCAGCTAAAGGACTTGTGTCCTTGCTCGAAGCATCGAAAGCAGACCTCCAGCGGCTGGTAGATGCTGAGTGGGCACATTGACCAGCCCACTTTGAGCCTCGCTACCTTAAGCGCCTGATTTCCGTCCACCTACGGAAGCCTGACAGTGGCGGTCTGGGTCCCTACTGGGCCTTTGCGCAGTAGAGCTGCCTCTGGTGCCACAGCCACTTCGCACTGCTCCTTGAGGGCATCCATGACATCACATGCCTCGGTGACCTCGTCCAGATATTTAACTTGTAGGGTTACCTGCGACGTGAGTGCCCGAACCTGCACTCCATCTCCAAGCGCCTCTTAGGCCAACGCCCGATAGGCTAGGGCCTTGTTTCTGGCTTCTTTGCGGAGCTCAACGATCATTTCTCCCTTGCGGGATCGGCGGATGCTATGCACATCTGCCCCCAGATCTTTAAGCTTCGCGTCGCCTCTCATTGCCTGAAGGACTTCTGAGTACTTTAACTCTTCTGTCTTCAGGATGAGTGCGTCGCCCTTATTTTTAACTTTCTTCGTCGCAGGATTTGTAACCGGGTGAGGGTTTTTGGCCACTAACTTTTGGCTCCTACCCCTTTCCGGAACCGTTACCTGGAGCCTCTCTGCTCCTTGGCTGCCACCGTGGGCATTGTTTGCGCCACTCCTTCGCCGGACTGAGGGCTGTTTGCGATTAAACGCTGCTTGGTACCCTCGGGGGCCGTCTCTCCCGGGACTGTTACGTTCATTTGGCCGCTGGCCCTGCCGCGCAAACCGCCGCAAACGTGTTGGAGTCCATTTGGACCGACTTCGTCGCCCGCTCGGTCACCTTCGTCTCCTCTTTCTCCGTAGCCGCAGCTTTCATTTCGAGCTCGACATACTACATACATACTGGAAGGCCTGCCAGGTTTTACGGGACGGAGACCCCTGCACCGGTTGTAATCCCGCCGTTTCAAGCCGTTGTCACACGACATTACTAAGGGAGCTCGGCGCAGGTGCCAGCCCAAAATCGTGGTACGAAAACGAAATCCGACTCGTATCCCATAGCGATGCGACCAGTTGCCGTAATTGGGAACATTACTGGCATCAGCCCCAATGGGCGTTATAGTGCATTTGGGTGGTGGGAGCGGCACTACTCGCTCCGTCGGAGCTGCTTGCGGACAGTGTGGCTTTTGCGAGAATTCAGCGGCCCAATGCCTGAATCTCGCCACAACCTAGGCTAGCTCCCGCTGATGGTCCGGGACTGCTTGCTAGCAGTGAGCACTTCCGTGGCCTTCGGTAATCGCCAATTACCGACCCGTGGCGGCATACAGCTCTGCATATATATATATATATATATATATATATATATATATATATATATATATATATATATATATATATATATATATATATATATATATATATATATATATATATATATATATATATATATATATATATATATATATATATATATATATATATATATATATATATATATATATATATATATATATATATATATATATATATATATATATATATATATATATATATATATATATATATAGGTCGGACTCGATTATATACAGACTCGATTATATATTGACTCGATTATATATTGACTCGATTATATATTGACTTGATTATATATTGACTCGATTATATATTATTCGATTATATATAAAATTGTACATAATCGAATCATAAAATTTTTTTTTTCTTTTCAATTTTAAATATAACTTACCTAAAGCAGCAATGTCGTAAAGGGATCGTCTAAAAATACGTAACGCTTAGAGGGAGGTTGAGATCTGACAAAACGTCGCAATCAATACTAAAAATTTTGAAGATCTATACAAAGAGCTTTACCTAGAGGAAAGAGGGGGTCGAAAATAGTTTTTATTTACGGTACGTAATTAATGGACGTTCCCTTCAACCCAATATGACGTAACGCAACATTTTTTTACCCAGAAGGTTGATTTTTGAGCCATAATGTTTCAAGTTAAGTACAGCTGATCTTAAACAAAAGTATCGCGAGGCAACGTTTACAAATTATGTAACGCTCAGGAAACGGGAAAGTGTGTTGGGTGGGCAAAGTGTTGCAACCCATACGAAAAATTTAAACAAAAAGCATGGCAAAAGGAAAAAGGAGATCCACAACAATTATTCTTGCGTTATGTTATAAATAAGCGCTTCCTTATTGATTAATAAAAGTCCGTTCAAATGTTACATAATGCAAGCAGGGCTGAGGAAATTTTTAATGCCTGGTGTGCTGAGTATTGTAAACATGCTAGACAAAGTGGTGAGGGGTTTCCGGAAGTCCAATATTCATGTCATGTTAAATTTGAATGGACCCTAATATTACTATTTCAATGTTAAGGTTGAGGTGATAGAGATTGACTTTTTTCAAATACTTATTTTTATAAAGTTGAAATCAATACATATATTTTTGTACATACATATATTTTTGTATAAAAGGTTTTTTTGTGACTTTAAAGGGGTTTGTCAAAAAAATTCTACTTATTTATTTAAAAACATCAAAAGATGTATGCATGTAACGCTCAGGAAACGGGAAAGTGTGTTGGGTGGGCAAAGTGTTGCAACCCATACGGAAAATTTAAACAAAAAGCATAGCAAAAGGAAAAAGAAGATCCACAACAATTATTCTTGCGTTATGTTATAAATAAGCGCTTCCTTATTGATTAATAAAAGTCCGTTCAAATGTTACATAACGCAAGCAGGGCTGAGGAAATTTTTAATGCCTGGTGTGCTGAGTATTGGAAACATGCTAGACAAAGTGGTGAGGGGTTTCCGGAAGTCCAATATTCATGTCATGTTAAATTTGAATGGACCCTAATATTACTATTTCAATGTTAAGGTTGAGGTGATAGAGATTGACTTTTTTCAAATACTTATTTTTATAAAGTTGAAATCAATACATATATTTTTGTACATACATATATTTTTGTATAAAAGGTTTTTTGCGACTTTAAGGGGGTTAGTCAAAAAAATCCTACTTATTTATTCAAAAACAACAAAATATTTATGCAAAATAAACAAAAAAAAAATTTTTCTGATTCGATTATATATAGGATTCGATTATATATACCGTCTGCCAGGGTGAGATTAAGCCACGGGGGTGAGATTGAGCCAAAACGGGAAATGTTTGTATGTTAAATTGCTTGAGATTTCTAGAACCTAATACCTCAAATTCAATACTTTATGGAACGTGACATAATCGTTCACAACTTCAAATGAAATGTAGATAATAACAGTGAACTGCTTCACTTGAATAATTTTTCAAAGTACAGGGTGAAAAACATGCGCAAATAATGTTATCGAAAAATCCGATCCCTGGGAAACCAACCCGATCAAGAAATCACATGAACTTACTACTCAGTTGGTACGTTAGGATGTCGTCTCCAATGTGTTGAGGAAATATTATGCATTGAACCTGTGTTGGCTCAGAAAACAATGTTTTTCCAAACTGTACGCTTTTCGAGCCCTTTTGAGGTGAGATTGTGCCAAGCTTTAAAGCTTGAGAACAGTAAGCTAACAACTGTTACATGGAAATTTACAATGACTGATATTACTTATGGAATGTAACAAAATTTTTTACACCTACTCTATATAAACTGATGACTTTTAAAGCGAGGAAGGAGGATTGTGGGTACGTTTCCAGCGGTTTTGAGATCTCCAATGAAATATATAGTGGTCAATGACACATAATAATTGAAACGAGAAGTCTTCTCAGGCTTGATGTCTTAACGTTTTCCCTTTCTAAGCTACCTGGAGACGCCACTATGTGTATAGAGACTGTCCATAAGCCACGTTCTCATAACTGGTTACTCCAGATATCGATTTGATCGAGACATACATTTTTCTATAATTCATATGAAACGTAGTTTCTGGTCAACCCCCTACAGCCCCTGATAGTCCACGTTGTTTATGGTCGTCCCTATACTTACTGTTTTATCATGTTATTCATGTGAATTATTCGTAGATACACTACTGTCAATTTACTTACTTACTTACTTAGATGGCCGTACGTCCTTAGACATGGCCTGCACAACGTGGTTCCGCCAATTCACTCGGTCCATGGCTGCCTGCCTCCAGTTCTGCGGGCACCCGGTACTTTACTGTCAATTTAAAAGCTATTAAATTCTACTTTTGTTTTGAAGTAGAATACTTCTCTTAGGAAGTTCGGCTACAAAGTGAAAAATATGTCCAATTTCAAATGCTAATAAATCGGTTAGTATTCGATGGATTTCCTTCGTTCTTGCAGCAGTCAATTGGAAAATCTTTTAAGATTCTCCCCAAAAGAAGATAATTATAATTTTATTATTCACACTATTGTACTATTGAAAATAGTCAAGCCTTGTCAAAACGAAAAATTCGACCTCTGATTGGTCGTTATATGATTGCTTCCCAAGCACGGTCGACAGAATCATATACCTTGCAATTTAAAACATGCTATTTGGCCTATATAAGAGCCTGTTTCAGCCGAAGCCGTTCATAATAGTTCTAGACAGCGACAACAGCAGTCGTCCTCCCTTAGCAGCAGCACTAGCAGTTCAGTGGATACCAAGCGATGGCGGAAAGCGGCCACAGCTGGGGCGTAGCAATGGATAGCGCACTAGTTGCAGCGGATTCCAGCAACGATAGCAGCTGGGCCAGCTGATGCAGAGACAGTGGATAACAATGGCAGCGTATAGCGGCCATAACTGTGGCATGGCTATGGATAGCGCACTAGTTGCAGCGGATCTTAGCATCGATAGCGGCTGATGCAGTTAGGCACTTTAGTGAAATGCAGTCTCTGTGCGATAGTGGGCACTAGTAAATGCATTTAATGAACAGATGACTCATTTTGACAACACGTGAGCCGTCTAGTTTTGAGTGTTAAATCAGCTTTTCACTGTTTATTTTATCACAAGGAATATTTTATTCACACAGTCAGTGATAACGCAAAGATGTGATCGGCATCTTATCCGATACTAAAATGAACAACAAATCGTCCTTTTCAGGATGAAATAAAAACTTGATTGAAGAGTTAATATTTTCTAATGAGTTAATTCACATTTTTAAATTTATAAACGTTATAAATTTTACATCATGTGTCTCAAAAAGTACTGAATTATCTTTTCCTTCAGTCATGAGCACGACATCCGAAAAAATTTCATCTCAAAATTTAAAAAATTTTAAGCCCTAACCATGACAAGCAACCTACTATATTATTGAAAATGGTCAATCTTTGTTGAAGCGCAAAATTCGATTGATCTGATTAGTCAAAGATTATTACCTAGAAAAAATGACTGACATGCAAGCAGCTGGGTTATCTTTCTTGTTAAAGTATTCTACTTCAACCTTGCGGTCGTGGCTTTGCACACAACCCTCCTGTTTTTCAATACTTTGAGACGATTCAACACAAGGGTAACGTCATTAACAAATGAAATGAAGAGCAAAGGGCCTAAATGGGAGCCTTGTGGAACTCCAGATGTCACTTTTACTGGTATAGAAAGGTGTCCCTTAAACCTAACTGTTTGTGTCCTATTCGTCAAATAAGATTCAATCCATCTAAGTAGGCCTGACTCAAATCCCAGTTTTTTTAATTTGAACATCAGCATGGAAATATTTACTCTGTCAAAAGCTTTACTAAAATCCGTGTATAGAGTTTCCACGAAGTTACCACTGTCCATAGACGCAGGAGAGAAATCAATAAATTCAAGCAAGTTGGTAGCCGTAGACCTTCCGTTGTAAAAACCATGTTGGTTACACGTTATGCGGTTCTTTACCTGATTAAATATTTTTTGATTTACGATAGTTTCAAAAAGTTTGGGGATACACGATATTATTGCAATGCCACGATAATTTTTTATGTCCGATCTGTTACCTGACTTGAAAATCGGTATAAGAAAAGATTTTTTCCAGACTGATGGAAATTGTCCGGACGTAAGGGATAAGTTGAAAAGCCAAAACAAGGGTTTTACGAAGGCAGGAGCAAGATTTTGCATAAGTGAGGGTGGAATTCCATCTGGACCTGGACCTTTTGAAGCGTCCAGTTCTTTTAGTGTTGCGAGGATTTCTTGAACAGTTATTTGCTTAATAAATACGTTATTTATTGGTTCATGCAAGTGCGAGAAATACTTAAAGTCCCTGACTTCGTCGCTATTTTTATAAACGGTTTGAAAAAAGCTCGCAAACTTGTTGCAGATTTGCTTTGAGTCAAAGGCAAAGTCTTCATTTGCATGCGAAATGGGAAGTTATTAGACTTCGTTTTATCGTTTGCAAATTTAAAAAAACTGTTTTGGATCTGATTTAATGTCATTTTCTACCCTTGTGTTGTAGCTCTCATACGCAATAGATATTTTAGTATTCAGTTCATCACATATGTTCAAATATTTGTCCAAATTTCCTTGGTCTTTAAGTTTTTTGTAAGTTTTATGAGCTTTTTGTTTCCTATTCTTTAAATTTTTGATTTCTCTGATGAATTAGATGGGACCTTTAAAGCTAGCCGTTTTCTTTTTTGATTTTTGGTACAGTTGAGTCTAAAACACCATACAGTGATGATAAAAAATTATCAACCGCTTTTTTCATATCTATTTCATTTTTTAGAAATGATTGCCAGTCAATGTCAGTTAATTTACGATTGATTAGTTCAAAATTTGCTTCAGTGAAGTTTGAGATGAAGATTGAGTTAACCTGATTTAATCCAAGTTGACTAAATCCGTCAAAAATAAATTGCAAAGTTTCGTTTTCTCCTACTACAGGGAGTAAAAGCGATTCATTATCATAATTTTCAATAAAATCAGCCTCATTTTGATTGAAATCTCCATATTTATGAATTCTTGAGTTAGTGTTGGACTCATCATTCACTAATTCTACCGTCCTTAAAAAATTTTCATATGATTGCTTTTTGGCAAAGTGGGGTGGAAAGTAAACAGATACGAAAATATGAATTTCACCCTTCAATAGAACTTTAACCCAGACATCTTTAAATTCGGTATGTTTCTGGGTTATGATTTGCTCAAAATCATGCTGAACCTCAACAGCCACAAGCACTCCTCCACCTGATTTCTTATCAGATAGTGATAAATCACGATCGCTCCTGAACACATTAAAGGAACTGTTGAAAACAAACCAAAAAAGCAAACCAAATTAATCGAGCATTTAATACACAGAACAGAAAAATCCAATGTACATTATAACCCCATCCATGTAAAAATCAATGACACAGTTTATTTGAAAATAGAAAACAGAAAAAAACTTGAACCATTTTACGAAGGTCCATATATAGTAAAAGATATTTTAGACCCCAATTGCAGAATTCAACATACAAGAACAAAAACCGTAGTAATTGTACACAAAAACAGTCTAATCAAAACATAAACAAAATCTTTCGATTCAAGTATGACAAACACCATCAAACTATTATACGACAATTTCAATAGAAAAAAAAACATGTATGTTATATTAAGAAGTATCATTATACAAAAAAAAAACCCAAATTAATCCACCTAGCGGTCAGACTCAGCCTTTCTCATTCAAACTTATTATTTGTAAAAATATATTTACATGAATGCTTAAATCCAATAAAGGATTATTCACTGATTGGGTTCTAAAATATTGATGTTCTAATTGAAGTATAAAATATGAAATTTGACGTAATGTTAGTGCTTAAGAAATAGCGAAATAAAAGAAATGACTCTTAATTTGAAACAATTTCAATTTAATCACGAGCGATACCGGGAACGTTCAAATAGTACGATACCGCATTTGAATCATGTTGAGGCCATATATACTGATCAAAGCAGGTATAGTGTTGAATAGTCTTTGAATTTCTTTCCTTTCCAAAACTTTCGAACAGCATATCAAATTGTTATGAAGTTTGTTAGTTGTAAGTTTGAGAGATGACTCGTTTGTATGACACTAGTTATGTTCAAATAAGTCATGTAATACTTGAGATAATAGACTTTCGTTGTTTTAACAATTTGATACATAACGGTTGCTTAAGTTTGATTACAATCCAATGGAAAGGGAACGTATAGGGCAGCCACACTTTGAACCACGTGTCCAATCATAATTCATCAGTTAACCCTTAACTAGCCCGTTCATCTGATATCAATATTGTTCAAATCGGTTGTGTAGTTTCTAAGGTAATGAAGTTTCGTGATTTTCACATTTCGATACATTACAGACGAAGTTACATTCCAATTACAGCAAAATTCAATAGGGTGTTATGAGGCAGCTAGACCTTTCATTTGATACTAATTCTGTGGAAATCGGGTCAACCATCTCTGAGAAAAGTGAGTGAGCCCAAGTAGTCATCAGAATATGTTTCTTTTCATAGCTGGATTTCACATTTTTAAACATAACAGGAAAAGTAATAATCCGTTCACAAAAAAAATCATTAGGGTCTTATGGGGCAACAAGACTTTCCATATGACACTGATTTTATGAAAATCGGTCCAGCCATCTCTGAGAAACATGAGTGAGATTAAACAGTCTCCAGAACACGTTACTTTCCATAACTTTTGAACCACAAGTTCAATCTTAATAAAATTCAAAAGTTAATGTTTTTTTGGGTAGCCCGTTTATTTGAAATCAATTTTGTTCAAATCGGTTGTGTAGTTTCTGAGATATTGATGTTTCGTGATTTTTGCATTTTGATACATAATCTCTAAACTAGAAATCAGATTACAATAAAATTCAATTGGGTCTTATAGGGCAACTAGACTTTTCATTTGCAATTAATTTCATTGAAATCGGCTCTGCCATCTCTGAGAAAATCGAGTGAGATTGGGAGAGCGTTACACACACACACACACACACACACACACACACACACACACACACACACACACACACACACAGACACACCGAAAATGCTAAGCTCGTCGAACTGAATCGAGTGATATACGACATTCGGCCCTTTTGAGCACTTTTATACCTCAATTTTTGCAGTGATTGCTATACCTTTCTAGGAGAAAGGCAATAGGAGAAAGGCAAAAAGTGAAATGATAGAAATGACTTTTTATTTCAACTTCAATCCTGAGCAAGGCCGCAAACATTGAAATAGTACAATATCAAAAACAAAATATTTTGATCGTAGCTATAGTTTTAAACAGTCTGCGGGTTTCATTTCTTTCTATAACTTTCAAACCAAAAACTGTTCATAGCTTTAAGCTAAAAGTTTGGTTACAATGAAATTCAATAGCTACCTAAGCGTCAAATAGACCCTTCATTTGACACCAAGATAGAAAGAATCGGTCAGACCATCTCTGAGAAAAGTGAGTGCGAAAAAAGGTGCACATACACACGTACACACTCACACACAAACATATACACCTATACATGCATATATGCAGAAAATGCTCGATTCGTCGAACTGAGTCGAGTAGTATATGACATTTGGCCTTTTGGATCACTTTTCTACCTTTTAATTGGCCAGTGATCTTTAGGAGAAAGTCAATATGTTTACTTTTATTATGTGATTTCACATTTTTATAAACAACGGACTAAGTTACTATCCGATTACAATGAAATTCAATAGCAACCTATGAGGCAACTAGACCTTTCATTCGACTCTAATTTTGTGAAAATCGGTTCAGCCATCTCTGAGAAAAATGAGTGAGTTTAAACAACCTCGGGATAACTATTTTACATAACTTTCGAACCATATGTTCAATCATAACGAAATTTAAAAGTTAAGGGTTTTGAAGACAGCCCGATCATTTGAAACCAGTTTTATTGAAATCGGTTATGTGGTTTCTGAGATATTGATGTTTCCTGATTTTTACATTTTGATACATAACCCCTAAACTAATTTATGAAAATCGGTCCAGACATCTCTGAGAAAAGTGAGTGAGAAAAAAAAGTTGCACATACACACACACACACACACACACACACACACACACACACACACACACACACACACACACACATACACACATACATACAGAAAATGCTCAGTTCGTCGCAAGGGGTCGACTGGTATATGACATTCGGCCATTGGAACCACTTATACCTTTGGTTTTATACCTTTGGTTTTTCCAGTGATTGCTATACCTTTCTAGGAGAAAGGCAAAAAGGTTATTTCATAAACTACAATAAACAAACAAGGATATTATTCACATTTATCAGACTTATCAAAATTTGTGAGAAACAACTGGAGACAGACGTCTAAATTTTGTTTGGAGCAATTTCATCGTTCATAAAATTACTCTCGTAAAGAGGGATGGTGTCGTATACCAACTCTTTTGTACGGCGTCGTAAACCATAAACAAACATATCTCGAATCAAACCACTGACCCGCGCAAGTAAATTCCGTTACTTACTGAAAGCCTTATGACTAAGCGTTACAGCACACTCAGCACGCTACCATGCCTTGCTGATTCATACAGCACGCAAAATGCAGCGTTGCAATTTTAATGCTCGTCTCTCCAGCTGTTTCCAGTAAGGCACCAAACTGGCCACACATGAATTAAATTTTTTTGGGCAATTGCATTTGCCTATAAAAGCGAATGGTTTCTAATAAAGAGCAATCAATTAATCAATTAGCATTCCGCAGTGACTGGTCTACTCCAGTTCGTCTCACCGGAATAGCTTCGAACGTAAAGAAGTTTTATCATTGCGAACGGATTGACTGTCGTCAACTCCGTTACCGCAAACAAAAGAATCCTCCCAATGTTCAGCCGGTGGTTTAAAAAGTTTATTTTAAGTCTATTAAGTTTATTGAAATTCAGTAAGTTTATTAAACTTCATCCGCGTGATGGTGCAAGACTTATGTCCAAACACTACACGGGCTTGTAGAAAGTAATCACTGCGTTTGTAGCGATGGCTACACGCAAAAGTTCAAGCTTTAATCATCAAATGTGTCCTGATAAAACGCACAATGATTGCTCTGATTTCGCACAAAAAATGTGTGAAATGCAGAACGCATCAGTTGTACAATGAATACATGGACAGAGATCGGAATCAGAATGTGTATCATACACACAAATTCGTGATGTTTCGGCAAACTTCGGCTTCGGGCTAACGATCTGTTTCGGGGCGCTCAAAAAACCGCTGCTTACTTTCACGAGCCGGTGCGTATCAAAGGCTAGTGCATCCCTAATCGCTGTCAGCAAACGAAACAGCCAATAGCGCGCCTTGTTGCAACAGGATTTACTGACGCTGGTGCCAGTAACATGGAACCGAATGCATATGAATAAAACCAGAGTCGTAAGTAAATTAAAATATTTTGAACAAACCCAATGTCTTTTTGTTTGTTATTGATTCGATGATGTTTTTAGATGACCGGATTCATGATAAGGAATCAATCAGTTGGTATTTTCATCAATTCATACATGACCAAAATCATCAGTGTTTATTGTTGGTTGCACTGCTTCAACCAGGGTTGCCACACTTAAATTTGTGTTTTCCTTTGAAAAAATCTGAGCATCTGTATCTGGAACAAAAATATCTGTAAAAAAAATCTGTATTGTTTAAACATAAAAAACTTTGTATTTTTCATGTTTTTATGGTACACAAACAAAATTTTTCATTTCTGTGCCGAACACGCATCAGTACTGGACGTGTTTGGTGATCGGTCCGATAGAGTATAAAACAAAAGACGTGTGAACAAGTGTTGGCATTGTTTGCCTGGTCAAGTGAAATAAATCCGGGTTCAAGGTCGTGCCTTTGTGCAACTGTTTCGCATCGTGACTGCCAGCTGGTGCGTAAGCCGATTTGGCTGCTGGCTGGATTGTGCTACAGCAGTGGACGAGACACAAACGAGGAAAAAGAAGAAGCCATCAGTGTCAGCGAGTTGTATCGCTGTGTGGAGTGATCTCACACCTGGCTCGCTGCTGGTGGCTGTTTGGTGCTGCTGTATTGGTGCTGCTGGCTGTAACGGCTGCTACTTCGAACGATCGGACAACCAACCTTACTGGAAGGGAGAAATAAAAAGGTACGTGTTCTTGTCAGCGCTAGTGCGCTAGACTTAGCGCGATGGATGTAGATCCCTCGCCTCCCGCGCCACCATCCCCGAACCCCTCTGACCCTGACCCTTCTGTTACCCCCTCCCCTGTTCATTCTTCAGTCCCCCCTCGCCCCAGGCTTTACCCAGACGGAGCCCAGGGCAGCTATACTGTTTATTTTCGGCCAAAGGCAGGACCGAAATCGAAAAAGTTGAACCTCTTGCAGATTTCTAAAGACCTGACGAAGGAGTACAAGGGCGTGACCGAAATTTCCAAGGTCCGGCCTAACAAGCTCCGTGTCGTGGTCGGTAACCTGAAAGAGGCCAACGATATAGCTTGCTCTGAGCTCTTCACACGCGAGTATCGCGTTTACATACCCGCACGAGACGTGGAGATCGACGGTGTCATAACCGATTCGAGTCTGTCCGTCGAGTGTATACTGCAAAGTGCCAAAGGGTGCTTTAAGAACAAAACGTGTCCCGAAGTAAAGGTGCTTGACTGCAAGCAATTGCGGTCAGCATCGATCATCGGTGGCAAAACAGTATACACTCCGTCAGACTCGTTTCGAGTTACGTTCGCCGGGTCTGCACTACCAAGCCACGTCTCGATCCACCGGGTTCGTCTCCCTGTGGGGCTCTACGTGCCCCGCGTCATGAACTGCCTGAATTGCAAGCAGTTAGGCCATACAGCCGCCTACTGCTGCAATAAGGCACGTTGTGGCAAGTGTGGGGAGTCTCATGCGGAAGATTCTTGCAGTGTTAACGCTGAAAAGTGTATTCACTGCGGAGAAAATCTGCATGAGCTCTCGACATGTGCGGTGTACATGCAGCGCAGGGATAAAATAAAACGGTCTCTCAAAGAGCGTTCAAAGCGTTCCTACGCTGACATGCTGAAGAAGACCGTTACCACTTCTCCCGTTACTTCGAACCCCTTCGATCTGTTGTCCTCTGATGAAACCGATTCTGACGATTCACCAGCGGGAGCATCTTACGCCAATCCTGGGGAGTCTAGAAAGAGGAAAAATATTTCCTCTCCTAAACTTCCCAGAAAAGGTCCTAAGATTTCTCAAAGTGAAATGAAAGTTACAAACAAACCAAACAGTGCTGCGGAAAAACCGAAGCAAACTCCTCCTGGGCTGGCAAATTTAAAGTCCCAGAAGGAGTTCCCAGCACTGCCAGGAACATCTAAAACCCCAGTTGCTCCTTTTACACTCCCAGTTGATGAAACAAACTCTGGATTAGTGAAATTTTCTGACATTGTGGACTGGATTTTTGAAACTTTCAATGTACCCGATCCAATTAAAATTTTTCTTACAGCATTCCTCCCAACAGTTAGATCATTTTTGAAGCAGTTGACTGCCCAATGGCCTCTCCTTGCAGCGATTGTATCCTTCGATGCCTAATTCAACTGCGTATATGAAGGATTCTATCTCTGTCTTACAGTGGAATTGTAGAAGTATTTTACCAAAAATTGATTCGTTTAAAGTTTTGATAAATAAAAACAAATGCGATGCATTTTCCCTTTATGAAACTTGGCTTACTTCAAATATTGATCTCAACTTCCATGATTTTAATATTATTCGCCTTGATCGAGACACCCCATATGGAGGAGTACTTTTAGGGATTAAAAAGTGCTATTCTTTTTATCGTATTAACCTCCCCTCGATTCCAGGCATCGAAGTTGTCGCATGTCAAATGACAATACAAGGTAAAGAGCTTTGTATTGCCTCAATATATATTCCCCCCAGAGCACAGGTTGGGCAACGGCTGCTCTTTGATTTAATAGAACTTCTTCCCTCACCACGTTTGATTTTGGGAGACTTCAACTCTCATGGCGTGGCTTGGGGTTCCCCATACAATGATAACCGCTCCTCTTTAATCTATAACCTTTGCGATGACTTCGACATGACTATTTTAAACAACGGTGAAATGACACGTATCCCGAAACCTCCAGCGAGCCCAAGCGTTTTGGATCTATCCTTATGTTCGACGTCGCTACGGTTGGATTGCACATGGAAGGTAATCCTCGATCCTCACGGTAGCGACCATCTGCCTATTCTTATTTCAATTACTAACGGGTCAACTCGCATGCGACCAATTGACATTCCGTATGACCTCACACGAAATGTCGATTGGAAGTTATACGAGGAAATGATTTCAAAAGCGGTCGAGTCGATTAAACATCATTCACCACTTGAAGAATACAACCTCCTCGCGGGCTTGATTCTCGACGCCGCGTTGCAAGCTTAAGCGAAGAAATATCCCGGCGTAACGATCAAAGAACGGCCTCCCACTCCGTGGTGGGACCAAGAGTGCTCCGATGTCTACACGCAAAGATCCGACGCGTTTAAGGCCTACCAGACGGGAGGTATACCTGGCGACTATTTACGGTATTCGGAGCTTGATACCAAGCTTAAAAGCTTGGCTAAAGCAAAGAAACGTGGATATTGGCGTCGGTTCGTGAACGAGACGTCGAGGGAGACATCGATGAGCACTCTTTGGAACACAGCCCGAAGAATGCGGAATCGCGTAACGGTCAACGAAAGCGAGAAGTCTTCAAGTAGGTGGATATTTGATTTTGCCAGGAAAGTATGTCCGGACTCTGTTCCTGAGCAAAATATTGTTCGCGATGCGTCTCCGGGCCACGACGCGATAGAATCACCTTTTACGATGGCAGAATTTTCAGTTGCCCTCCTGTCCTGTAACAATAACGCGCCTGGATTAGATAGAATCAAATTCAACTTGTTGAAGAATCTACCCGGCAATGCCAAGAGGCGCTTGTTGAACTTGTTCAATAAGTTCCTGGAGCAAAACATTGTACCGCAGGATTGGAGGCAAGTGAAGGTGATCGCCATCCAAAAACCAGGGAAACCTGCTTCTAATCACAACTCTTATAGGCCGATTGCAATGCTATCCTGTATCCGGAAATTGATGGAAAAAATGATACTCCGTCGTTTAGACCACTGGGTCGAATCAAATGGTCTACTATCAGAAACTCAATTTGGCTTCCGCCGTGCCAAAGGGACGAATGATTGTCTTGCGTTGCTTTCAACAGATATTCAGCTGGCGTATGCTCGTAAAGAACAAATGGCGTCTGCGTTCTTGGACATTAAGGGGGCTTTTGATTCCGTTTCTATTGACATTCTTTCGGGTAAACTTCACCGACAAGGATTTTCTCCAATTTTGAACAATTTTTTGCACAATTTGTTGTCCGAAAAGCACATGCATTTTACGCATGGCGATTTGGCAACTTTTCGCATTAGCTACATGGGTCTTCCCCAGGGCTCATGTTTAAGCCCCCTTCTTTACAACTTTTATGTAAATGACATCGACGAATGTCTGGCAAATTCATGCACGATAAGACAACTTGCAGACGACAGTGTAATCTCTGTTACAGGAGCCAAAGCTGCCGATTTGCAAGGACCATTGCAAGATACCTTGGACAATTTGTCTGCTTGGGCTTTACAGCTAGGTATCGAATTCTCTCCGGAGAAGACTGAGATAGTAGTTTTTTCTAGGAAGCATGAACCTGCTCAGCTTCAAACACAATTAATGGGTAAAACGATTTCTCAGGTTTTGGTACACAAATATCTTGGTGTCTGGTTCGACTCTAAAGGCACCTGGGGTTGTCACGTGAGGTATCTGATGAAAAAATGTCAACAAAGAGTGAATTTTCTTCGTACAATAACCGGACAATGGTGGGGAGCCCATCCAGGAGACCTTATAAGGCTTTACCAAACAACGATATTGTCTGTTATTGAATACGGGTGTTTCTGCTTCCGCTCCGCAGCAAACACACATTTGATCAAACTGGAGCGAATACAATATCGTTGTTTGCGTATCGCCTTAGGTTGCATGCAGTCGACCCATACGATGAGTTTGGAGGTTTTAGCTGGAGTACTACCATTGAAAAACCGCTTCTGGAGCCTGTCTTCTCGTATTCTAATCAAATGTGAGGTCTTGAACCGTCCCGTGATTGAAAATTTTGAAAGGTTAATCGAACTTCATTCTCAAACCCGTTTTATGACATTGTATTTCAATCACATGTCCCAAAATATTAACCCTTCTTCGAATATTCCAAATCGTGTCGACTTATCAAATACTTCTGATTCTACTGTGTTTTTCGATACATCCATGATAGAAGAAACTCGTGGAATCCCGGATCATTTACGCGTGCAGCAGATCCCTAAAATTTTTTCCAATAAATATCGAAACATCAACTGCGACAATATGTACTACACTGACGGATCACTTCTTGATGGGTCCACTGGCTTCGGTATCTTCAATAACAATTTAACCGTCTCCCATAAGCTCGATAATCCTGCTTCTGTTTACGTCGCAGAATTAGCTGCAATTCAGTACACCCTAGGGATTATCGAAAAAATGCCCACGGACCATTATTTCATCTTTACGGACAGTCTCAGTTCCATTGAGGCTCTCCGATCGATGAAAGATGTTAAGCACTCTCCGTATTTCCTGGGGAAAATACGGGAACATCTGAGTGCTTTATCCGAAAAATCTACTCAGATTACCTTAGCGTGGGTCCCTTCTCACTGCTCGATACCGGGTAATGAGAAAGCGGACTCTTTGGCTAAGGTGGGCGCAACAAACGGTGATATTTATGAAAGACCAATTGCCTTTAATGAATTTTTCGCACTTGTACGTCAGAATACGATCATCAGTTGGCAAAATGCTTGGACCATAGGGGAATTGGGAAGGTGGTTACATTCCATAATCCCCAAAGTATCGACGAACCCGTGGTTCAAGGGGTTGGATGTAGGTCGGGATTTCATTTGCGTGATGTCCCGGCTTATGTCCAATCACTATAGATTTGACGCGCTCCTCCGTCGTGTTGGGCTCGGGGAAAGTGGTATCTGTGCCTGTGGTGAAGGTTATCACGACATAGAGCATGTGGTTTGGTCATGCCCTGTACACCGTGACGCCAGGTCTAAATTAATAGCTTCCCTGCAGGCCGAGGGTAGACAGCCGGCTGTTCCTGTTCGTGATGTCTTGGCGAGCCGTGACCTATCCTACATGTCCCTTATATACGTTTTCCTGAAATCCATCCACGCCCCAGTCTAGTCCCGTTCCCCTCCGTCTACACCCAACAAAACGACAAGAACACGTTTGAACCTTAAGCACAAAACCAGCAACCAGACCCCGCACAATAGAACCAGGACCCAAGGACTACGAGCCTCTGTCCCAACTCACGACATCGTGGCTCAGCAGAACGAATCCATACATGCCATTCGACGATTATCAGACGACCATTGAACAACAAAACACTGATTGGAAATCCCATGCTAGTTTTAAGTTAGACTTAATTTCAGCTCGTAGTCGGCAGCGAGGATAAAAAATTTGCTTTAGTTTTTAAGTCATCAGATATAATTGGCGCCGTTAAACATTAAATTGTATTTGTGCCGTGTCAAATAAATGTTATGTGAAGAAAAAAAAAAAAAAAAAAAAAAAAAAAATTTTTAGCTTGAAACGTGTGAGGAGTTGAAAATATGTTCAATTTGCTTAATATTTAATGAAATAAAATTTGGATTGTTTTTTAAAATTGATGTCAATTTCGAAAAATCTGTATATCTACTTTCCGACGAACATCTGTATATCTGTATTTACAGATGTACCGTTACTTCGGCCAAAAATCTGTTAAATACAGATTAATCTGTACATGTGGCATCCCTGGCATCAACGATAGCAGCCTTCTAAAGAACATCATCATGACGATACCAACACCGGTTAAAACTTTTGAAGTATTGTGATTTGGAGGTGCTAAATACATTCCAAATCCGCTAGAACATCAAATGCGTTATGCCCAGCACACATTTGTTGTACTGGTTCCAAACTTAATCAGTAAATGCGCTAATTTCACTCATAAATGATCTGGTTACGCACATTCCAACTTTTGCGTGTACCATGACATCGATCATGTTGTTTGGTCGTGTATCGAATTCTTTGGTGCTAGGTCCAAGCTAACAGATTCCCTTCGGGCCCGAGGAAGACAACCGAACGTTCCCGTTAGAGATATTCTGGGAAGCGGTGATTTCCAGTATATGTCAGAACTATACTTGTTCCTAAAAAATGACGACATTAACGTTTGAAAAATAAATATCTTCTTTATATTCACAAGAATACCCAACCCTCTATGTACTGATTGACGAGTATACTGGAGATAGAGAAAGCTTACACAAAGCGGAAACAACGCAGCACTCATAGCGAGACTCTGCCACGATACAAACTTCTAAATTACGCAGTGCAATGAATCGAAAAATTAGGTAATTTATTAGATATTACCCGATCAGAAGAGCATAACTAAAATATTACAAAATTCTATCAACGCAAGATACAAATAACAAATATGTTATTTGTATCTCGCGTTGATACAATTTAGTATTTTCTCATATGATTTTGATTACAAAATTTAATCTGAATGAGTTATAATATCAAAACATGAAATAAAGTTGTTTTGAAACAAGTCTAACAAGTTTTTCGTCTTTATCAAAACTTGTTGTTTCCAACAATGGTTGTTAGTATACTGTTCTATATACTTTCTTATTTTGTTAGACAAGTGATACTTTAATAGCAAAGTTTGATATGTGTTTGATACTAGTAGAATCATTTCTGTTATAATTTCTGTTATTTTAACACTTTTTTTTCTTCATCTATAATTTATTTGACACGGCACGAATACAATTCAATGTTTAACGGCGCCAATTATATCTGGTAGCTTACTTTCTAAAGTATCTTAATAACTAAAAGCAAATTTTTTATCCTCGCTGCCGACTACGAGCTGAAACTAAATCTAACTTAAAGCTAGAATGTTTTGCATTAAAAGCACTGGTTTGTTGTTTGATGGTTTTCCATTGCCATAGGTAATCTGCTACTGGGTCATGATATTACGGACTGGCATATTGGTTTATTTCCCTCGAACCCTGAGAGTATCGTGCGGGTCTGGTTGCTGTTTCCTGATTCGGGGTCTTAAAGTGTTATTTTCGTTTGGTTGGATGTAGGCGGAAGGGAATAGGACTAGACTGGGGCGTGGATGGATTTCAGGAAAACATATATAAGGGACATGTAGGGTAGGTCACGGCTCGCCAAGACATCACGAACAGGAACAGCCGGCTGCCTACCTTCGGCCTGCAGGGAAGCTAATAATTTAGACCTGGCGTCACGGTGTACAAGGCATGACCAAACAACGTGCTCTATGTCGTGATAACCTTCACCACAGGCACAGACACCACTTTCCCCGAACCCAATACGACGGAGATGCGCGTCAAATCTATAGTGATTGGACATAAGCCGGGACATCACGCAAATGAAATCCCGACCTACATCCAACCCCTTGAACCACGGGTTCGTCGATACCTTGGGGATAATGGAATGTAACCACCTTCCCAGTTCCCCTCTGGTCCAAGAATTTTGCCAACTGATGATCGTATTCTGACGAACAAATGCGAAAAATTCATTAAAGGCAATTGGTCTTTCATAAATATCACCGTTTGTTGCGCCCACCTTAGCCAAAGAGTCCGCTTTCTCATTGCCCGGTATCGAGCAGTGAGAAGGGACCCACGCTAAGGTAATCTGAAACGATTTTTCGGATAAAGCACTCAGATGTTCCTGTATTTTCCCCACGAAATACGGAGAGTGCTTAACATCTTTCATCGATCGGAGAGCCTCAATGGAACTGAGACTGTCCGTAAAGATGAAATAATGGTCCGTGGGCATTTTTTCGATAATCCCTAGGGTGTACTGAATTGCAGCCAATTCTGCGACGTAAACAGAAGCAGGATTAACGAGCTCATGGGAGACGGTTAAATTATTATTGAAGATACCGAAGCCTGTGGACCCATCGAGAAATGATCCGTCAGTGTAGAACATATTGTCGCAGTTGATGTTTCTATATTTATCGGATAAAATTTTGGGGATCTGCTGTACGCGTAAATGATCCGGGATTCCACGAGTTTCTTCTATCATGGATGTATCGAAAAACACAGTAGAATGAGAAGTATTTATTAAGTTGACACGATTTGGAATATTCGAAGAAGGGTTAATATTTTGTGACATGTGATTGAAATACAATGTCATAAAACGGGTTTGAGAATTAAGTTCGATTAACCTTTCAAAATTTTCAATCACAGGACGATTCAAGACCTCACATTTGATAAGAATACGAGAAGACTCCAAAAGCGGTTTTTCAATGGTAGAACTCCAGCTAAGACCTCCAAACTCATCGTATGGGTCGATTGCATGCAACCCAAGGCGATACGCAAACAACGATATTGTATTCGCTCCAGTTTGATCAAATGTGTGTTTGCTGCGGAGCGGAAGCAGAAACACCCGTACTCAATTACAGACAATATCGTTGTTTGGTAAAGCCTTATGAGGTCTCCTGGGTGGGCTCCCCACCACGATCCGGTTATTGTACGAAGAAAATTCACTCTTTGTTGACATTTTTTCATCAGATACCTAACGTGACAACCCCAGGTGCTTTTAGAGTCGAACCAGACACCAAGATACCCGTGTACCAAAACCTGAGAAATCGCTTTACCCATTAGTTGTGGCTGGAGCTGAGCAGGTTCATGCTTCCTAGAAAAAACTACTATCTCAGTCTTCTCCGGAGAGAATTCGATACCTAGCTGTAAAGCCCAAGCAGACAAATAGTCCAAGGTATCTTGCAATGGTCCTTGCAAATCGGCAGCTTTGGCTCCTGTAATAGAAACCACGCTGTCGTCTGCAAGTTGTCTTATCGTGCATGAATTTGCCATACATTCGTCGATGTCATTTACATAGAAATTGTAAAGAAGAGGGCTTAAGCATGAGCCCTGGGGAAGACCCATGTAGCTAATACGAAAAGTTGTCAAATCGCCATGCGTAAAATGCATGTGCTTTTCGGACAACAAATTGTTGTCCGAAAAAAATTGGAGAAAATCCTTGTCGGTGAAGTTTACCCGAAAGAATGTCAATAGAAACAGAATCAAAAGCCCCCTTAATGTCCAAGAACGCAGACGCCATTTGTTCTTTACGAGCATACGCCAGCTGAATATCTTTTGAAAGCAACGCAAGACAATCATTCGTCCCTTTGGCACGGCGGAAGCCAAATTGAGTATCTGATAGTAGACCATTTGTTTCGACCCAATGGTCTAAACGGCGGAGTATCATTTTTTTCATCAATTTCCGGATACAGGATAGCATTGCAATCGGCCTATAAAAGTTGTGATCAGAAGCTGGTTTCCCTGGTTTTTGGATGGCGATCACCTTCACTTGCCTTCAATCCTGCGGTACAATGTTTTGCTCCAGGAACTTATTGAACAAGTTCAACAAGCGCCTCTTGGCATTGCCGGGTAGATTCTTCAACAAGTTGAATTTGATTCTATCTAACCCAGGTGCGTTATTGTTACAGGACAGGAGGGCAACTGAAAATTCTGCCAGCGTGAAAGGTGATTCTATCGCGTCGTGACCCGAAGACGCATCGCAAACAATGTTTTGCTCAGGAACAGAGTCCGACATACTTTCCTGGCAAAATCAAATATCCACCGACTTGAAGACTCCTCGCTTTTGTTGACCGTTATTTTTCTGTATGGGCTTCCTCACTGCGACCAGAATTGTAGATCTATTGTGAGATATATGCCCGGGTGTCTGCTGTATCTCGCACTTCTGTTAATAGCAATACCTCTATTGAGAAGTGGCATGCTTATTATCATTGTTCATCAGTGATTGTGTGTAATGTGCTACTCTTCCTTACACGCTTTCTGTTCTACTATACCGATACTCGTTCCTCTTGCCAAATATCACCAATTATAATTCCCTGGAGAAGTTTAGTCGTGCGTCCTTCTGGCCAGTTTTATTGATAAGAGGGACTTATTTTTTGTTAAGAGGAAGTCACGCAAAGGTATTTGTAGATTTCAGCGTAAAGAAAGGGTAACTGGTGGGGAGCCTGAGAATAAACCCATGCTTAAAAGTTCTTTTTTGACATCAGATGGACTGATTCTACTAAGATTCGAACCCACGACCATCCGCATGACAAAGCGGACTCTGTAACCTTGCAGCTCCCCGTTCGTTGACCGTTACGCGATTCCGCATTCTTCGGGCTGTGTTCCAAAGAGTGCTCATCGATGTCTCCCTCGACGTCTCGTTTACGAACCGACGCCAGTATCCGCGTTTCTTTGCTTTAGCCAAGCTTTTAAGCTTGGTATCAAGCTCCAAATAACGTATATAGTCGTGAGGTATACCTTCCTTCTGGAAGGCTAAAAACGCGTCGGATCTCTGCGTGTAGATATCGGAGCACTCTTGGTCCCACTACGGAGTGGGAGGCCGTTCTTTGATCGTTACGCCGGAATATTTCTTCGTTTGGGCTTGCAACGCGGCGTCAAGAATCAAGCCTGCGAGGAGGTTGTATTCTTCAAGTGGTGGATGATGTTGAATTGACTCGACCGCTTTTGAAATCATTTCCTCATATAACTTCCAATCGACATTTCGTGTGAGGTCATACGGAATGTCAATTGGTCGCATGCGAGTTGACCCGTTAGTAATTGAAATAAGAATAGACAAATGGTCGCTACCGTGAGGATCAAGGATTACCTTCCATGTGCAATCCAACCGTAGCGACGTCGAACATAAGGATAGATCCAAAACGCTTGGGCGCGCTGGAGGTTTCGGGATACGTGTCATTTCGCCGTTGTTTAAAATAGTCATGTCGAAGTCATCGCTAAGGTTATAGATTAAAGAGGAGCGGTTATGATTGTAAGGGGAACCCCAAGCCACGCCATGAGAGTTAAAGTCTCCCAGAATCAAACGTGGCGAGGGAAGAAGTTCTATTGAATCAAAGAGCAGCCGTTGCCCAACCTGTGCTCTGGGAGGAATATAAATTGAGGCAATACAAAGCTCTTTACCTTGTATTGTCATTTGACATGCGACAACTTCGATGCCTGGAATCGAGGGGAGGTTGATACGATAGAAAGAATAGCACTTCTTAATCCCTAGGAGTACTCCTCCATATGCGATGTCACGAACAAGGCGAATAATATTAAAATCATGGAAGTTAAGATCAATATTTGAAGTGAGCCAAGTTTCACAAAGGGAAAATGCATCGCATTTGTTTTTATTTATTAAAACCTTAAATGAATCCATTTTTGGTAAAATACTTCTACAATTCCACTGTAAGACAGAGATAGAATCCTTCATATACGCAGATGAATTAGGCATCGAAGGATACAATCGCTGCAAGGAGGGGCCATTGGGCAGTCAACTGCTTCAAAAATGATCTAAATGTTGGGAGGAATTCTGTAAGAAAAATTTTAATTGGATCGGGTACATTGAAAGTTTCAAAAATCCAGTCCACAATGTCAGCAAATTTCACTAATCCAGAGTTTGTTTCATCAACTGGATGTGCAAAAGGAACAACTGGGGTTTTGGGCAGTGCTGGGAACTCCTTCTGGGATTGTAAATTTGCAAACCCAGGAGGAGTTCGCTTCGGTTTCACCGCAGCACTGTTTGGTTTGTTTGTACCTTTCATTCCACTTTGGGAAATCTTAGGACCTTTTCGGGGAAGTTTAGGAGAAGAAATATTTTTCCGCATTTCTAGACTCCCCAGGATTGGCATAAGATGTTCCCGCTGGTGAATCGTCAGAATCGGTTTCATCAGAGGACAACAGACCAAAGGGGTTCGATGTTATGGTAGAAGTGGTTACGGTCTTCTTCAGCATCTCAGCGTAGGAACGCTTGAACGCTCCTTAAGTGACCGCTTAATTTTATCTCTGCGCTGCATGTACACCGGGCATGTGGAGAGCTCATGCTGGTTTTCCCCACAGTGAATACATTTTTCAGCATTAACACTGCAAGAATCTTCCGCATGAGTCTCCCCACACTTGCTACACCGTGCCTTATTGCAGCAGTAGGCGGCTGTGTGGCCTAACTGCTTGCAATTGGTGCAATTCATAACACGGGGTACAAACAATCGCACAGGCAGATGAACCCGGTCGATCGAGACGTGGCTAGGGAGTGCAGATCCGGCAAACGTAACGCGAAACGAGTCTGACGGAGTGTAAACTTTTTTACCGCTAACGAGAGACGTGGGCCGCAATTGCTTACAATCGAAAATCTTCGCCTGTGTTTCGGTATTTTTGAAGCAACCGGTTGCGCTTTTCAGGATACACTCGTCAGACAGACTCGAATTGGTTATCACACCGTCGATCTCCACGTCTCGTGCAGGTACATACACGCGATACTCGCGTGCAAAGAGCTCGGAGCAAGCTATATCATTGGCCTGCTTCAGGTCACCGACTGTGACACGGAGCATGTTTGGCCTTACTTTGGAAGTTTCGGTCACACTCTTGTAGTGCGACGTCAGATCCTTCGCAATTTGTAAAATGTTGAGCGATTTTGATTTTAATCCTGCTTTTGGCCGAAAAAAGGGACAGGGTCAGGAGGGTTCGGGGATGGTGGCGCGGGATGCGAGGGATCTACATCCATCGCGCTAAATCTGGCGCACTAGCGCCGACAAGATCACGTACCTCTTTACTTCTTCCTTCCAGCAGTGGTTGTCCGATCGTTCGAAGCTGCAGCCTTACAACCAGCAGCACCAATATAGCAGCACCAATACAGCCACCAGCAGCGAGCCGGGTGCACAGATCAAAACTGCAGCCGGTATTTTTGCACTGATACAGCACCAACGTTGCGAGCCGGGTACACAATCGTAGCGACACAAGTCACAATCTAGTTTGGCCTTGAGCGCGAATTCTATACTCTTTTGTTTTGCTCTTCGTACACACGACCGGAGTGTAATGGACCGACCACTTTGCACGTCCGTTTCTGTCGAGTATTCGACGCTGAATTTATTTTAACACTTAACGGGAACAAATTGAAAACACAGCATGTAAGGTTTTTCCCATAACAAACTGACAGCTTCTGTTACATTTTTGTTTATTTCTTTCTGATCGGGTAGATATAAGCGAATAGTTATTAATTATTAGAGATAAGTCAGTTTTATTTTTCATGTAAGTCAGTTCTTTAAAAACAAATGCAACTCCCAACCTTAAAATTCCTAACCAGAAAATGGCAATACCATACTAAAGCAGGTATTAGACGACGCAAATATTTGCTATTTTTGGTACGATTTTTATTTGCACAAAATAAAATCTGTATTGAAAAATAGCAAATATTTGCTTCGTCTAATACCTGCTTAACCACAGTAAATCGAGCGTAACGATCACTCCTTCTAACAAAATTCGCTTCTTTTTGAATTTAAAAGCCAATACATTGTAAACACTGCTCCGTTAAGCTACCGCATATGATTTAAAACTTGAAATAGTTCCTCATTGCCTTAGCGTCTCACACCGTATAGCTGTAAGAAACCACCCCTTTGGCATCACGCCATGTATCAAGGGCTAACATCTCCACATATGTAAAAACGGGATAGCATATCACCGCTTCTTTTCATACATCTTGATCTTACTGCTGACAGCGGGCACAAATTAGTTTGAGCCCAGGACATGAGTTCATTGTCATTCACTGTTACTTGGTATAGGGATGCCAAAGGCTCGTAAGAAACAATGAATAATTAATTGCGGTTTATTTACCTGTGTGATATGTAATCATGGGTAGTCGGTCATTCATTCTAGCTTATTCAAGCAAATAGTCTCTAGGCAAATAAGGTTGTCTGGCCTTTTAGCCCATTCCAAGATCCTACTGTAACCTTGTCCCGGATTTAGTTTGGTAGTTTCCTTTTGATTTTTCTTAGTATAGTAGTTTTTACTTTTGCTTTTCTTTAGTTTAGTAGTTTTTTCCTTCGATTCCCTTTAGCGTAGTAATTTTCCTTTCGATCTCTTTTAGTTTAGTAGTTTTTTTTTATTTCCTAGTATTCCTTGTAATTTCCTTTTTTCTGTTTGGCTCTACCGTATTTTTTCTAATTCTGGCATGTCGTCCAATTTCAGTTCGGTGTTAACCCGAAAACGGCGCCCACATTCATGGCTCCACTAAAGGCACACCTACAGAAACCGCCCAAAACTGGAAAAGAAACAAACACTTTACATCCGATTGGAACGATACAATATTTTTTCGCTTTCCTTGATTTGGGCCGATTTCCCAATGAATCCAAGTAATTTTCGTAGTTTTCCGTCGCGCACGCGTTTCGAGTTGATTTCACACTGCATAGTTTTCAGGTTGTTTTAGATTCCGAGGTTTAAAAATTCCTTCAAGAGACATTTTCGTTTCTAGGTCACTGTAAATATAGTTCGCAATACTGTTGTGGCAGTGAACCGTGACTAGAAACAGTGCGGTTTTTCGTGAGAGAGGGTTCTGTCCTTCGGTCTCTCGCTCCGAGTGAGAATAAGAACATCAACATGACTCACTGGTTTACGGTTCATGTAGATGAACAATTTTCGTGGATGTTGACTTCGCTATCAGTTCGCCCTGGTGTAGAAGACAAATCGGAGGTTAATTTAGGCGCTTACTTGAAGATTGATTGATTGATTGTCGATTTAAGTTGAAGCGGTGGTAATGTGAAATAGATTGAATGAAAATAAATGAGCAAGATGAAGTAATGGAAAAGCAACGCGGTTCTGAAGAGCAAGTTTATGGAATTCACAGATTTCTTTGGTATGTTCTTTGGTTTACTTTGGTATTAATGATAAGAGAATAGACATTAGGTATCAATAACTATTTTGGGAAAATGAATGTAGATTTGCTGTACACTGGAGACGTATGTCGATGAGAGTCAGTAGCATGCTTCGTCGACAGAGTTGGAGCCAACTATTTAGTTGGCGATGAACATATATGACTCTGAATCTTAATGAAGTTTATTTTCAAAAATAGCTTATTTTGGGCTTCGAAAATTTGATTGGGTTCTGTTGTAATTTTGTTGCAACGCCAATCAAATTTTCGTACTTTTAGCGGGGAATGATGTAGCGAGTATTTGTACATAAAATTTATATTGATTATTCATTGTAAATATTAGTTACCTAATATTTGCATGCTTCAAATAAAAACGGTTTTGAGAATAAAACCTTTAATTCGATCATCGCAAGCAAGGCCACAGTCAGATCAGTAATTGGCATAATATTCAAAAAATGAGATCCCCGGTGCTTGAGTGCGCTAACTGCCTTTCACCACCGATGCTGCTGAGATGATTGACCCAGCCGAGAAAGTCTATCGACCTTTGCAATGGGAGAGAGAATCTTTTCCTTTTATCCTTTGGGCTGGGACAGCTGGGATGGATGATAACTGATCGCGGGCAGAAGATGATCTTCGCCCAATTTTGACCTTCGTGCTTTCAGCGCAATTAGATATTCGTGAAACAAGTTCCGGTAACGAAGTAACGGTTTATCTGAGGACTCTAACGGTTTATCTGAGGACTCTAAGGCCCCTATACTTTACTTAAGTCTGGCTAGTGAAGGAGGTAGAAGTGACTTTTTTGAATAGTTCGGTCGCGTACTAGTACTAGTGTAAGTTGATGACCGCATGTAAATCTTAAATAAGATCGCTAAATTTCCTTTCCCTAGATAGGCAAGCTGTTACTATCAGCTAGGGTAGCTAGTGTATGCAATAGTGTATGCATCTGTGCGATTTAAAGGTAAACCGTAAATTCTCATCGGGGAAAAACGGTCGGTTCACAGTGCCATGTGTGGCCTATTATCTCCTTGTTAGATTTGCGAGACCGCACCACTGAATACCTGTTCCGACTAGCAACCGCTATAGGGCCACCGCCAGGATTAAAGAATCCGCCCGGCCTTAATCGTGCGCCCTAGTAAGAGAGCATCCAGACGAGACGAGTCAGCTAATCCAGCCAGGTTTCGACAGCACAGCATCCAACGCCAACACAGTAAGGCGCGCGCAGTGCGCTAGAAGCAGCACCGAGAGAGGGAGAGAGGAAGGGATTAATCGCAGCAGTAGCAGTTGCAGCAGAGCTGATAAGCAACGTGGGGGACCCCATGTTGGCCTTAGGACGAAACTGATCGAATAACGGAGCGACGGTAAAAACCGACCCCCAAAAAACAGTACTGAGTGAGTATTTGAAATTGTCCATGCCCCATGTGACCACACGTCACATGCCCCATGTGACCGAAGTTAAGGGCCGAGACCCAAGAAGTGATCGATCTGGTGGCATGCCCGTCGAATGAAATTATAAAACGAAAGATAAATATCGCACCTTAGATAGCAGATCGATATTTTAAATGGGAAAGGAGAGGGAGAAGATAGTCTAGGCCTGGAGGAGTGAAATATGAAGTCTAATGTTTGACGCTGTATTAAGAAATGCTAAATAAACCCCACCTAATTGTGCAACCACAAGTGTGGCGATTTAGTGATCATGTACGCTCTTCCCCTTGGTATCTTGGGAGAGGTTTTCATGCGGTCCGCGTGACGTTGTGCTGTAGTTTATTTTGGAGGGTTTTGTACTGAGAAGGCTGGCCCTGAAATCAGCCACGATCTCTCCCGATTCTTACCGGTGGGCAGACAGGTTGGAGTGTAGGGCCTTGCCCGTGATAATAACAACTCTCCCGGTTTGTCTAGCGAGTGTTTTAGTCGTTGCTTGAAGGCACGGGGTTTAATGCGTGCGCAAGGTCATCTGACGTGTTTTTTTCTGACGGAGTACCGCGATAGGTGTTGGAGTCGGCCAACTGCTTACCCCCACCTAGTATAGGGATAAAAAGGAACCCTCCCCTAAGGGTCTCACGCTGGGCAATCATCGTGGTGGGTAGTCTCTCTTAATAGAGTGGCGCTTAAGCCACCCACTTAGCATCTGGGTGCAGAAAAGCGGGTCAGTTACATAGTTGAATAGCTATAATCTTCCATTTTTTTCGCGCTTCGAGTTTTTGGAATGCACTTTTTATTTTGTCAACCAGTGTAATGTTTTCAAATTTGCAAAAGTTATTGATTCATCTGTCGCATCTTGCATTAGAGCCTGAGCTGTCGTTGTTTAGTTTACTTTTTTAATTTTCTTTTATTTAAACCGTTGAATAATAATAATAATATCGCAATTTTATAATCTTTTTTGCAGGTGAAACCCATATAAGCAGTGGGTCAAGTTACAGGATGGTCAAATATGAAGAAAAAGCGCATTCTAGAAGCGGAAGTAGAATTACTGGTCCAATGAATCTATCAGAAACTGACAGTAACAGTCCAATATGAATCTTCTAGCGCTCTAACATACAAAATTTCAGATGAATCTGTTTTATACCATGATACGTGATAAAGTATCATCCCAATGTGTTCTACTCGGAATATTTCATATGTGAAACTATGATCAATTGATATAAATAAGAATAATGAACAAAAATTGTCAGGTTTTCTCTTTTACCTTTGGTTTAAACAGACTGATTGTATGATTCCGACACTGTGGTTTAGTTCTTGAAATGGTATTGTATGGGAACCATCGCTTTGAGGCGCTGAATCCGAAACATTGTTTTTCTTTTCTTGTTGGTTTTTTTGACGTAGGACTACGTCTAACCGCACTATACCGAGACACATTCCGCGAAAACTAAAACCAAGATGTAACGACGGAATGAAAGATTTCAAACGGTTATACTGATGTAACCACATGATGGACCACAATAATCGATATGTCGTTGGATTGATAAAATGATGGACAATTTTGTGATTCTTCAATTTTCATTATCACTTCATTGTTAAACAGTGAAAATTGAATAAAAGTTCCAAGGTCGAATTTTCACCAACAATGTACCAATCATATGCGAGCACGCCTAGCACAGACTTCATGAATAGACACCAACTGCCTGCAGTGATATCCTGTATAGCAGTGACAAAAAAAAATTTGACAGAATCTCCCCGTCCCAATAGGTCAACTAATGTTAGCTTCCATCAGCCTAGACTAAATTGATGTCTTGAAGGTAAAGCTTTTTCGGAAAGTTCGTAACCACCTCCACTACAAGACAGTTTTACGTTCTGCTGTTAAAAAATATGTTAATGTTAATAAAACTGATGTCTTGAAGGAGAATATGATGGCACAGGCAACAGTACTGCACCAAGTAATGTATGAACAGAGCGCTGGTTACTCGTCGTCTATCAGTGCAGGAAAACTTGATATTCATTTTTGTGCAGTCAAGCCAAGTGAAAACTACATTGCCACTGTTGACGCACAGTGGGGCGTGGAACACAATCGAATTGCCGTTTGAATTGTCTTCTTCTTCTTCTTGTTTCGTATATCAGCAAATATCAGAATTCAATATGATTTTTCGGATGTCGCAAAATAGGCTGCGCCGCCGGGGACAACAAAATGCGTTGTTTATTTTTGAACTCTACACTCTGCCTTTTTTTAGATTTATTGAAATAACTAAATATAAGGTATTTAAAAGACAATAGGAAACCAAAATGCTCCGTACAGATCTTTGAATAGGTAGTTAAACGAGCTGTACTGATGATTATATTTTACTAGCTAAATGAATTTAGTCCAATATGACAATACTAGTTGCATCACGCGGTGGCGGTTTAGAGAAAAACCAAATTCATTTCATCTTGATATTAGAGTTCCGACGTTAGTGTTTGTATTTTTCAATTGAAATTTTTTTGAATTAGCATTTGCAAGAAAATATTACTTTCCATAACCTTACTTGTAATTGAACAACGCTATGCAAACATTAATTGCTGAGGCTATTGTTGTGCATCACTCTAGTCCAGTTTATTTTCGAAGATAACGGACATATAACTTTCAAATATGGTATCTTCGTTGTTCTTTGGTATCTTGAAACTGATCAATTTTTTTTCTGATTGATTTAGTATACTGATAAAATGTTTAAATTGACCTGAATTGAATGTTAACATGTTCATAAAATTCTATGTCAATTTCAAATTTTCTGTGAATATACATTTTCTACTAAAACTGTAATTCGTTATCGATATTTTTTCCACGAGCTTGTAATTACAGGAAAAAAATTTATGTGACATCTTTGCCGCTTTGTGATCGGTGAGTGAGCCAACTTCAACAAGACAAATAGATATAGAAGGAAGTTTAATTTCTACTAAATCGTACTCAATTAAACATTTTATAGAAGGTTGCCTTTTCGCGCATTAAAGAAAATTCGCTGTATTAGAATGAAAGGTATTCATCAATGGTCCAAAAACCAAATTTAGGGGAAAATCAAGTATCTAACTTTTTTATTTTTGTAGATCGAAAACCTTGTTTTCCAATTTTATAGCTCCAATAATTTTAAGTAACTTTGTGAAATAAAGTTAAAACATTGCTATAGAGCTCTAGACCCAAATTTTCTCCTAAATTTGGTTTCTGGACCATTGTGAATGTTAAAGAGAATATTTTTTCTTCTAAGATAGAGTGCTGCAAAGAAATAATCAAAATACAGACCCCGTTCGATTTTGGCAACACCTCAGAATTTTTTCTGTTGCCAAAATCGAACCATGCCAATAATGAACGGTTTTTTCATGACTTTTTTGACTTTTTAAATGGTCAAAGACGACCTTAACAGTAGAAATGGCCACCAATGAACTAGTTTTAGTTCCAAGTCGTTTGAGGTGTCGCTTGATGAATTTGGGCTGACGACCTAGATACTTGATATTACCACCGGAACCAAAACACCTTCCTTTTGGAAGATGTTGAGCTTAAATTGGTTAAAATGAATCAAGCAAACTACAAAAGTAAAACGAGCTCAAATCAAACATAGCTTCAAAATAAAATTATAAAATTATTGTAGTCCTACGTCAACTATGCGGTCGTGTCTTGGTTACCACCCTCTTACTATTTTTCTGTGTTGTGACCTTCGACATAGCGCTTTTCCGCAATTCCGACGCGAATTTCGAATTCCAGTGGATTACAATTGTGCTCTCTGCTCTATGCAGAGTCGAGCTTGTTGCCTAACTTCACACCAAAGCTGCAGTATGCGAATAGTTCTTTTTATTCATGCACTCATGCACTGTACTACACAACTGCTAGTTTATTAGCTCAAAGTAATTATTACACTCTAACAGCGTTTTAACTTTTATTAAACTAGTTGAATTTTCAAACTATTTTAATAATCGATTTGGTGACCGGCCGTGAAACTCGCTTTTGGGTTGCCTTTTTATAACGGGGCAAGAAGGTTTAAAATATTCAACTGAGAAAGATCGATCATTTTGCATGTGATCGTGTCTTTGGCTAAGCTTCCGACAAATAGGTTAGATGGTGTGTCTCGGCTAAACTACGCCTACCCCCAAGTATAAATGACAGTTGTAAAAGGCAAGCTACATTTTTGTGTATTATACCCAAAAACACGCACACAAGTAAAACCGTAATGAAAATTTTCGCGTTTTCTTTGAAATCATGGATATTTTTGTGAATTACTTGTTTTATTTCCAGCCTGGTTTTTTTATCGTGTAAATCTCCAGTTAAGATATACTATAAATTGACATCTTTTTTGGATTAAGTGTTGAAAAGTGCGAGAATTCACATTAGGCCGTTACAAATTTTATTTTTATTTTCTGTCGGCCCCCCCCCCCTTCAAAAATTTTGTATATTGGAAGGGAAAGAAAAAAAAAGCTCATACCGTTTTATTCATTTTATTTGTTTTCCGACAGCATTAATGCTTAAGTTAGCAATGAACAAGTCCAGTTATGGAGAGAGTGTCGTCAAAAGGCAAGCGAAATAGATAATAATAATAAAATGTAATTTTTAACATTTATTTGAGTGCAAGTTACAAACGCCATAGCTTGCACACAAACTTTTATCAAAGATATTTCTTTTTTTTTTTCGTCTCGGTGTTATTTATTTTTTGCCACCCCCTTTGCTAAGTTTGATAACCTTGGACATAAAAAAAATTCGAAATTTGTATCAGCCTTATTAAAATAAATGCACTGCAAAAAAGTAGGAGGGTGGTATCCAAGACATGACCGCATAGTTGACGCAGGACCACAATAGTTTTATATTTCCTTTGAGGCTCTGTTTCATTTGAGCTCGTTTTACTTTTACAGTGAATTTTCTTTTTCGAATACAGTTAATTTTCTTCAATACGCAAAAAGGCAACCTTCTATACAGATCTAAATTGAGTATGATTTAGTAGAAGTTAAACTTCCTTCTATATTCATTTGTCTTGTGAAAGATGGCTCACTCACCGATCGTCAAGCGGCAAAGATTTCACATAAAAAAAAAATAATCTTGCAGTTACGAGTACGTGGAAAAAATTCCGATGAAGAATTACAGTTTTTAGACGAAAGTGTATATTCACAGAAAATTTAAAATTGACATAGAATTTTATGAACATGTTAACATTCAATTCAGGTCAATTTAAACATTTTATCAATAAGAAGAATCAGAAAAAATGAATCAGTCTCAAGATACCAAAAAACAACGACGATGCCATCTTTGAAAGTAATATGTTTGTTGTCTTCAAAAATTAACCAGGGCAGAATGATAAACAACATCAGTCTCATTCCGAATTGTGCTCTCGTCTTGTTCAGTCGCAATTTTATTTCGATATCGATAGTGCCGACCAGTAATCCACCTTCAAGGTCATCTTGCATTGTGTAGCATGTGCACTGCTGCTCGTTGCCGTCGTCAATTGAAGACAAAGGAACGCATCATCGCCACCAGACGCCAAAAGACTCGTGCGTTGTGTCGCTACTTGAAGAGATTCAGTACCCCGCGCACTGCTGTTTGGCTGTATTGGTGCTGCTGTTTGGCTGTAGTTTTTTTTTCTTGGTTTTTTTCTATAATATTATTTGCTGATTGGCATTTTGCGTGTGTGGCTCACGCATCCAACATGGACGACGAACGCGGGGATGGAAACCCGCTCGTTCCACCGCCTAGCCCCCCCGGATACAAAGTTGCAAGGGTGAAATATGGAGCCCCGCAGGAAGCTACCCATCGGGTAAAGCAGTATCCGGAGGGCAAAGCTGGTATTAGGGCTGTATTTTTCAGGCCGAAGGTAAACGCATTGAGCACAATGCAAATTTGTAGAGATCTGGCACGGTTTTCAGCCGTGACTGAAATAACAAAAGTACGCCCGAATAAACTGCGTGTTTTTGTGTCCGACTTTAAGCAAGCAAACGAGATTGCTGCTTGTGAAGCTCTTCACGCGGGAGTACCACGTGTACATTCCAGCTCGCGTAGTTGAGATTTACGGTGTGGTCAGCGAATTGAGTCTGACCGTCGAGGACCTGTTGAAGGCTGGAGAAGGCCTTTTCAAGGATTCCAGCCTTAAACCAGTAAATATTCTCAAATGTAAGCAATTACATTCAGTGTCGCTTGACAAGGGTGTAAAAACTTACACCCCATCAGACTCTTTTCGCAAGACTTCGCTCGTGGACAAGGTGCGTCTACCCGTGCGCTTGTTTGTACCGCGGGTAATGAATTGCCTAAAGTGCAAACAGCTGGGCCATACGGCCTCCCACTGTGGCAATAAAGCATGTTGTGGCAAGTGCGGAGAGCAACATGCGGATGACGCCTGTAATAAGGGTGCTTAAAAGTGCCTCTATTGTGGGCAGACTCCGTATGAGCTGTCCGCATATCCCGCGTACAAACAGCGCAAGCGTTTTCTGAAAGAACGCTCTAAGCGCACTTTCGCAGAGATGCTCAAAGAGGCCGCTACCACCAAACTGGTTTCCCCGAATCTTTTTGAGGTCTTGTCATTCGATGAGCCTGATTCTGACGATTCAGTTGGGGAAACTTTTTTGTTGAACCCGGGAAGTCTAGGAAGAGAAAAAAACTATCTTCCCCTAGACTTCCTAGGAAGGGACAGAGAAGGTCTCCATCTTAAGTGGCTGATACTAAGAAACAAAAATGTGCTGTAGAAAATTCGAAGCAAACTCCTCCAGGATTGGCAAAATTGAAGGAGTTTCCGGCACTTTCAGGAACATCAAAAACCCCACCTGTTCCTTCCTTTTCGTCCAAGATTCAGCCGGAATCTGGACTGCTGAAGTTTTCAGATATTGTGGACTGGATTTTTGAAAATTTCAACATAACTGATCCTCTTAAAAGTCTACTGCTGGCATTTCTACCAACAGTAAAAACGATTTTGAAGCAGTTGACTGCTAAATGGCCCCTCCTTGCAGCGATCGTATCCTTCGATGGCTAATTCATCGGCCGAGATGAAGGATTCTATCTCTATTTAACAATGGAATTGTAGAAGTATCATCACCAAATTTGATTCATTTAAAGTTTTGATTAATAAGCATAAATGCGATGCATTTTCCCGCTATAAAACTTGGCTCACTTCAAATGTAGATCTTAACTTCCACAATATCAATATGATTCGCCTTGATCGAGACACCCCTTACGAAGGAGTACTTCTAGGGATTAAAAAGTGATATTCATTCTATCGTATCAACCTCCCTTCGGTCCCAGGCGTCGAAGCTGTCGCATTTCAAATGACAATACAAGGTTAAGAGCACTGTATTGCCTCAATATATATTCCTCCCAGAGCACAGGTTGGGCAACGGCTACTCTTTGATTTAATAAAACATCTTCCCTCCCCACGTTTGATTTTGGGAGATTTTTACTCTCACAACGTGGCTTGGGGTTCCCCTTCTAATGACAACCGTTCCTCTTCGATCTATAACCTCTGCGATGACTTCGACATGACAATATTGAACAACGGGGACATGACACGCGTTCCGAAACCTCCGGCGCGCCTCAGTGCTTTAGATTTATCTTTATGTTCAACATCGCTACGATTGGATTGCATATGGAAGGTAGTCCTTGATCCCTACGGTAGCGATCATTTGCCTATTCAAATTTCAATTGATAATGGTTCAACTCGCACGTGATCAGTTGATATATCGTATGACCTCACACGGGATGTCGATTGGAAGGTATATGAGGAAATGATTTCAGAAGCTGTCGAGTCGATTCAACATCACTCACTTGAAGAATACAACCTCCTCGCGGGCTTGATTCTCAACGCCACGTTGCAAGCCCAAACGAAAAAATATCCCCGCGTGACGATCAAAGAACGGCCTCCCACTCCGTGGTGGGACAAAGAGTGCTCCGGTGTCTACACGGGAAAATCTGACGCGTTTAAAGCCTTCTTTTGGGAGAAAGGTAAACCCGACGACTTTAAGCGGAATTCGGAGCTTGAGACCAAGTTCAAAAGCTTGGTCCGAGCAAATAAACGCGGATATTGGCGTCGGTTTGTAAACGAAACGTCGAGGGAGACATCGATGAGCACTCTTTGGAACACAGCCCGAAGAATTCGAAATCGTATAACGGTCAACGAAAGTGCAGAGTCTTCAAGTCGGTGGATATTTGATTTTGCCAGGAAAGTATGTCCGGACTCTGTTTATGCGCAAAACTTTGTTCGCGATACGTCTCCGGGCCACGACGCGATAGAATCACCTTTTACGATGGCAGAATTTTCAGTTGCCCTCCTGTTTTGTAACAATAACGCACCTGGGTTAGATAGAATCAAATTCAACTTGTTGAAGAATCTACCCGGCACTACCAAGAGGCGCTTATTGAATTTATTCAATAAGTTCCTGGAGCAAAAAATTGTACCACAGGATTGGAGGCAAGTGAAGGTGATCGCCATCCAAAAACCGGGGAAACCAGCTTCTGATCACAACTCTTATAGGCCGATTGCAATGCTATCCTCTATCCGGAAATTGATGGAAAAAATGATACTCCGTCGTTTAGACCATTGGGTCAAATCAAATAGTCTACTATCAGATACTCAATTTGGCTTCCGCCGTGCCAAAGGAAGCGTTGCTTTCTAGCATATGCTCGCAAAGAACAAATGGCGTCTGTTTTCATGGACATTAAGGGGGCTTTTGATTCCGTTTCTATTGACATTATTTCGGGTTAACTTCTACGACAAAGATTTCCACCAATTTTAAACAATTTTTTCATAATTTGTTGTCCGAAAACCATATGCATTTTACGCATGGTGATTTGTCAACATTTCGCATTAGCAACATGGGTCTTCCCCAAAGCTCAAGAAGGGGCTTAACTTCTTAACAATTTTTATGTGAATGACATTGACGCATGTCTGGCAAATTTATGCACGATAAGACAACTTGCAGACGACAGCATGGTCTCTGTTACAGGAGCCAAAGCTGCCGATTTGCAAGGACCATTGCAAGATACCTCGGACTATTTGTCTGCTTGGGCTTTACAGCTAGGTATCGAATTCTCTCCGGCGAAGACTGAGATAATAGTTTTTTTCTAGGATGCGCGAGCCTGCTCAGCCCCGATTTCTCAGGTTTTGGTATATAAATATCTTGGTGTCTGGTTTGATTCGAAAGGCACCTGGGGATGTCACGTTTGCTATTTGGTAAAAAAATGTCAACAGCAAGTGAATTTTCTCCGGACAACTACTGAATCATCACCAAACAACGATATTGTCGATGCTTGAGTACGGGTGTTTCTGCTTTCGCTCTGCTGCAAATACTCATTTAATCAAGCTGGAACGATTGCAGTATCGTTGTTTGCGTATTGCCTTAGGTTGCATGTATTCGACCTATACGATGAGTTTGGAAGTTTTGGCGGGCGTTTTCCCGCTAAAAGACCGCTTTTGGGATCTGACTACTCGTATTCTCATCAAATGTGAGGTTTCGACCCCTTTGGTAATTGAAAATTTCGATAGGTTAGATGAACTTAATTCTCAAACCCGTTTCATGACTGTGTATTTCAATCACATGTCTCATAGTATAAATCCTTCCTCATACACCTCCAATCGTGTCAACTTGTTAGATACTTCTGTTTCTACTGTGTTTTTCGATACATCCATGATGGAAGAAACTCGTGGAATCCCGGATCACTTACGCGTTCAGCAGATCCCTAAAATATTTTTTAACAAATATAAAAACATCAACTGCCATGGTTGTTGAATGAGAGTTCGACTGTTGGGAATTGTACGATGGTTGGTTATAATTTCGGCTGATAATTCCGATATGGTCATTGAAGTTGAGGTCTTTGTGAATGGTCACACCGAGATCACAGAGAGACGAGACACGTTGAAGTGCTTCAGCTCCTATACTGTACTGGTGATGTACTAAATTGGCAGCGCGAGTAAAAGATATCATTTTGCATTTTGTACTATTGACACGCATACCATTATCATCACACCAAATCAGTAGAATGTTGTTGTCTTCCTGAAGGGCAGTGTGGTCATCCGTAGACACAACTACCCGAAATACCTTCAGGTCGTCGGCGAAACAGAGTTTGAACGAGGATATGAGCAGGTACAGATCATTCACGTAGATATTGAATAACAGCGGTAAAAGAACACTACCTTGGGGCACGCCAGACGTGATACAAAACGTGCGGGATCGAGCTGAGTTGACTACAACATGTGACGGGCGGCCGGATAAGTATGACAGAATCCAGTCCAAAATCCATTCCGGAAAGCCAATATGCCTTATTTTTGCGATGACATGGTAGCACAGAACAGATATGCAACTTCGAACAAAACTCTGCAGCAAATCGGTGCCCAAGCTTTCGCTTTCATTTTTTGCTGTTCCATCCTACATTGATTTTACAGTGCATCGTTCGAACAGTTCGCTCCAATAGTTTGAGCATGCACCAAAAAATATTTTTTTCTGCTTCAATGACCAGGCAAAAAGGCGATCATGAATAGTTGAATCCATCAAAATCAAGTTAAGACAGGACCGCATTAAAAAGATTTTTAAAGCGGAAATTCAATAACAATTCACAATCAACGTCAATAGAACAAATTAAATTAAAAACCTTTCAACCATTCAAACATTGTTTAACAAATTTTCTTGGATCATACATCTCGCGGCTGTTGAAACTATTTTAACCTGTTAGTTGAATTACTTGAATATTTTCGTTGGACTTGGAAACTTAATTTCTCGACCAACGACAATATTTTTATCTCGTATCGTTTTTATACCTAACATTGCAAGTAATGCATATCAGACGCGCTATACGCAGCACTGCTTACGACATTAGGTACAATGTAAAAAAATGATTGTCGTTAGTCAAGATATTCAGTTTTCAACTTGGGCAACAATGAAATTTATTAAAAATATATCTACATAAGAACCGTTGCACGTATGCGGGTGGTACTGTGCGATTATCATGAAAAGGCACCCTCGCTATACCAGTACCGGGGAGAACAAAGAATTCTCTCGGCGTAAAGCGGCGAGACCTCATACAGTCCTTTTGTTGAATGAATGGAATATAAGCGTAATAAAATTTCGAGTGTAAAATGCATTCTCTCCACCGCTAGATGTCGATACTTAAAATAAAGAGATTTTGTCTCATTTTTGGTTCTTCAGTTGAACAGATGTGATGGTAGTGAGGAACGGTATCGGATGCTTTCACCAAACCAACGTACACCGCGTCGATTTGCCTCCTCATTTCCGTTTCCCGTGATAGTGTAGTAACATATGACAATAGAAAACCATCAAACAACAAACCAGTGCTTCTAATGAGGAAAATTCTAGCTTTAAGTTAGATTTAATTTCAGCTCGTAGGCGGCAGCGAGGATAGAAAATTTGCTTTTAGTTATTAAGATACTTTAAAAAGTGAGACACCAGACATAATTGGCGCCGTTAAACATTAATTTCTGTTTGTGCCGTGTCAAATAAATTATAGATGAAGAAAAAACAAAATACAACATTGCGGGGATAGCGCTACGATCCCAACAGTTGAGATGACACTAACAGTTTCTCTCGAGCCGGGATTCCAGCTCACAACGAATGACTTGTTAGGTCAGTATCGAACCTAAAGACTTACTGGCAGTCACTTTGGGCAGGACACTCGCGGTTTTTATAGGGGAGGGGGGTTGTGGTGACGTGACATACTTCTCCCACACCTCTGTCACGAACGTCATCCCCATACATTTTCCTTGAAGCCGTTTTTCTCTGGCTCTCTGGCTCGATTATCCGTCAAAAGGCTGTCAGTGCTTGCGAAACAGCCGAATAAGCTCCGTCCATGCGAGATCAACTGTTGCTGCAAGTGGTGTGTAGGAATGCAAAAAGCGAAGAACGACTGTTTTGTTTTGAACGTTCTATGCATTTTGTGCGGGACACAAATGGTCATGTTCAAACATGTTTCAACACGTTATGGATAGCCCTAAATTCAATAAAGTTAGAAGCACGAAAAAAATCCGTACAGTAACACATGCGGCACAGTGAACGGAGTTTATGATCATATTTTCATCACTAGCGTCATCATCATCGGCGGCGGCTTCAGGAAACAGTTGCCATGACATCGGTCTGACTTCTCCTGGGCGTGTTGTCAATGTGTGACAAAATGTGACAGGGGGAATAAAATTTAATCAAAATATGCGGGACGTACTTAATGGATGTCGCCTTATAAAAACAATATTGAAACAATATTTTCAACATGAGAAATCAAGAAAAAATGTTGGGGTTCAAAGAAAAAGTTGCTTTTTTTATTTTATTTTGTCTGCAACCCAATCGCAGCCTTTATTTTTTAGCATTTATGACCAAAAAAATTACAACAAAATGTTTCTCTTTTTCTTCGTTGCTGGTTAGGGATCATCAGTAAGTTTTTGCGTGTGTTTGACGGATGATTTAGCAGCCTTTGTTTCTTTGATCTTTTTTGACGTAGGACTACGTCTAACCGCACTATATTGAGATACATTCTGCGAAAACTAAAATCAAGGTGTGACGTTGGAATGAAAGATTTCAAACGGTAATACTAATGTAACCACATGATCACAATAATCAATATGCCGTTGAATTGATAAAATGATGGACAATTTTGTGATTCCTCAGTTATCATTATCACTTCATTGTTCAACAGTAAAAATTTCATAAAAGTTTCAAGGTTGAGTATTCACGAATAATGTACCAATCACGTACGAGCACGCCTGGCACAAACTTCATGAGTAGACACTAACTGCCAGCGGTGATATCTTGTATAGAAGTGGCAAAAAAATTGACAGAATCTCCCCGTCCCAATAGGTCAACTAATGTTTGCAATGATGTTGGGGACAATCAAATTCTGTACGTGTCGGTAGAGGTGGATAGCAGGGTATTTACATTTGGTGCATTGTACAGATAAATTGCGTTGTTTATTTTCAAGCTCTATTCTCTGTTCTTCTCAGATTCATTAAAATGTCTAAATATAGAGTATTCAAAAGACAATAGAAAACCAAAATGCTCCGTACAGATCTTTGAATAGGTAAATAATAAATAACTCAATATGACAACCCTAGTTGCACTTTTTTACATTAGCATCTTCAAGATAATATTACTTTCCATAACCTTACTTGTAATTGCACAACACTATGCAAACATTAATTGCTGAGGCTAATGTTTTTTTTTTGTTCACAAAACATTTATTTGACACGGCACAATACAAATTAATGTTTTACGGAGCCAACTATTTCTAATGCCTTATGGTCTAAAATATCCTATAAGCTAAAGGCAAATTTTTTATCCTCGCTGCCGACTACGAGCTGAAATTATATCTAATACTAAAACCACAGATAACAGACATCCAAGCTAATTTTGCTTCATGTGTAAAAAAGGGTTTCTGGCTTTTAATGTAGAAATTTTGAGCAGTCGTAATTTGTACATAATCGACAATTTTATTCAATCCCAGTTTATTTTTGCGATAAATTTGTTTGTTTTAGTGTTAAATATGAAAAAAAAATACACAAACCTCACAAAAACAGTGTTATATCGTTGCAAAAACAGCGACTCTATAATCTGTGAAAATTTTCATGCGTCTGGCAGCTTTGACTATAATCCAGCGCTGCCATCAGTAAAGTAGTTAAAGTCGCAAGATTCAGAAAGATGTCGTTAGCATTCCAAACGAGTAAGATTTCGAAATCTTACACACGATTTAAGGAGTTTTTTGTTCTAGCTTGGATATCTGTTATCTGTGCTAAAACTAACATGTTTGTTTTTCATCTGAGATTCGTTTCGCTGTTAAATGGGCATCTTGATGCTCTTCAAATAGCTATAAACCCCTTCTTCACAACTTTTATACAAATGACATCGACGAATGTCTGGCAAATTCATGCACGATAAGATAACTTGCAGACGACAGTGTAATCTCTGTTACAGGAGCCAAAGCTGCCGATTTGCAAGGACCATTGCAAGATACCTTGGACAATTTGTCTGCTTGAGCTTTACAGCTAGGTATCGAATTCTTTCCGGAGAAGACTGAGATAGTAGTTTTTTTCTAGGAAGCATGAACCTGCTCAGCTTCAAACACAATTAATGGGTAAAACGATTTCTCAGGTTTTGGTACACAAATATCTTGATGTCTGGTTCGACTCTAAAGGCACCTGGGGTTGTCACGTGAGGTATCTGATGAAAAAATGTCAACAAAGAGTGAATTTTCTTCGTACAATAACCGGATCGTTGTGGGGAGCCACCCAGGAGACCTTATAAGGCTTTACCAAACAACGATACTGTCTGTTATTGAGTACGGGTGTTTCTGCTTCCGCTCCGCAGCAAACACACATTTGATCAAACTGAAGCGAATACAATATCGTTGTTTGCGTATCGCCTTGGGTTGCATGCAATCGACCCATACGATGAGTTTGGAGATCTTAGCTGGAGTACTACCATTGAAAACCATTCTCGTATACCATTCTCGTATTCTAATCAAATGTGAGGTCTTGAACCGTCCCGTGGTTGAAAATTTTGAAAGGTTAATCGAACTTAATTCTCAAACCCGTTTTATGACATTGTATTTCAATCACATGTCCCAAAATATTAACCCTTCTCCAAATATTCCAAATCGTGTCAACTTATTAAATACCTCTGATTCTACCTTGTTCTTCGCTACATCCATGATAGAAGAAATTCGTGGAATCCCGGATCTTTTACGCGTGCAGCAGATCCCTAAAATTTTTTCCAATAAATATCGAAACATCAACTGCGAAAATATGTTCTACACTGACGGATCACTTCTTGATGGGTCCACTGGCTTCGGTATCTTCAATAATCATTTAGCCGTCTCCTATAAGCTCGATAATCCTGCTTCTGTTTACGTCGCAGAATTTGCTGCAATTCAGTACACCCTAGGGATTATTGAAAAAATGCCCACGGACCATTATTTCATCTTTACGGACAGTCTCAGTTCCATTGAGGCTCTCCGATCGATGAAAGATGTTAAGCACTCTCCGTATTTCCTGGGGAAAATACGGGAACATTTGAGTACTTTATCCGAAAAATCGTTTCAGATTACCTTAGCGTGGGTCCCTTCTCACTGCTCGATACCGGGCAATGAGAAAGCGGACTCTTTGGCTAAGGTGGGTGCAATTAACGGCGATATTTATGAACGACCAATTGCCTTCAATGAATTTTTCGCATTTGTACGTCAGAATACGATCATCAGTTGGCAAAATTCTTGGACCAAGGGGGAACTGGGAAGGTGGTTACATTCCATAATTCCCAAGGTATCGACGAACCCGTGGTTCAAGGGGTTGGATGTAGGTCGAGATTTCATTTGCGTGATGTCTCGGCTTATGTCCAACCACTATAGATTTGACGCGCATCTCCGTCGTATTGGGCTCGAAGAAAGCGGTATCTGTGCCTGTGGTGAAGGTTATCACGACATAGAGCACGTTGTTTGGTCATGCCTTATTCACCGTGACGCCAGGTCTAAACTTGTAGCTTCCCTTCAGGCCGGAGGTAGACGGCCAGCTGTTCCTGTTCGTGATGTCTTGGCGAGCCTTGACCTACCCTACATGACCCTTATATATGTTTTCCTGAAATCCATCCATGCCCTAGTCTAGTCCCGTTCCCCTCCGTCTACACCCAACAAAACGACAAGAACACGTTTGAACCTTAAGCACAAAACCAGCAACCAGACCCCGCACAATAGAACCAGGACCCAAGGACTACGAGCCTCTGTCCCAGCTCACGACATCGTGGCTCAGCAGAACGAATCCATACATGCCATTCGACGATTATCAGACGACCATTGAACAACAAAACACTGATTGGAAAATCCATGCTAGTTTTAAGTTAGACTTAATTTTAGCTCGTAGTCGGCAGCGAGGAAAAAAAATTTGCTTTAGTTTTTAAGTCGTCAGATATAATTGGCGCCGTTAAACATTAAATTGTATTTGTGCCGTGTCAAATAATTGTTATGTGAAGAAAAATATAAAAAATAAAAATAGCTATAAACAAGTAGCATGTATGGCAAGTTTCGCTGAGCGAGAATATCACGAACTGGCACATAGGGTAGTATTCCTCGGGCCCTGAGGGTATCCAAAAGTAGAGGTCTGGCGCCGCGGAATTCAGCACATACCCAGACCACGTTTTCAATGTCTTGATCCCCCAATCCACAAACGCAATGATTACTGCTCGCTGGCCTAATACGCAGGAGATGTGCATCTAACCCGTAGTGGTTGGACACAATAAGAGACATCACGCGAATGAAGTCTCGTCCTACATCCAACCCCCGGAACCAAGGTTTGGTGGAAACCTTGGGGATGATGCTGTGTAGCCACCTTCCCAGTTCTCCCTTGTCCCACGAGGCCTGCCAGTTGATGAGTGTACTCTGGCGTGAAAATTTTAAAATTCATTGTAGGCATTTGGTCTGTCGTAAATATCACCGTTTGTTGCGCGGTGTAAAAATAGATTTACATGAACGCTTCAATCCAATAAATGTATATTCACTCTTTAGGTTCTTAAATATTGATGTTGTAATCTTTACATATAAAAATGCAGTCAAGTCTGTCTGTCTGTCTGATCCATATAGGCCCGAAAACTACCGAACCGATCGACGTGAAAATTTGTATGTAGGGGTTTTTGGTGCCGATAAAGGTTCCTATGATAGTTTAAGACCCCTCCCTCTTCTGAAAGGGAGGGGTCCCATACAAATGAAACATAAATTTCTGCACAACTCAAAAACAAACCAAGCAAATGAAACCGAATTTGGCATGTGGATGTTTTAAGGGGTAACTAATATGTCCATAATAGTTGGATGAAACATAAATTTGTGCACATCTCGAGAACTAATCAACCAAATGGAACAAAATTTGGCAGGTAAATGTTTTTAGTGGTAACAAATATGTACATAATGGTTTGAAACCCGACTCCCTCTTCTATAAGGGAGGGATCCCATGAAAATGAAACACAAATTTCGCACAGCTCTAGAACCAATCAAGAAAATACAACCAAATTTGGTATGTGAATGTTTTTAGAGGTAACAAATATGTCCATAATGGTTTACGCCCTTTCCCTCTTCTGAAAGTACATGTTTCTTCACAAATTTCTGCACATCTCGCGAACTAATCAACTAAATGGAACCAAATTGGCAGGTGAATAGACCTCAGACAACATTTTGGATTGTAAGATGGCAACTTCCGGTTTCTGGAAAACAGCCAGAAATGGCCGATTTCCACTCAATATAATAATATCCGGATCTAGAATAATACACAGGAGCGTCGGTGATTGGCCACAACAGTGGCGGAACTAGACCGACGGAAAATAAGCGAGAATAAAAAAAAATATGTCCATAATGGTTTGACGCCCCTCCCTTTTCTGGAAGTACATGTTTCTTCTCAAATTTCTGCACATCTCGCGAACTAATCAACTAAATGGAACCATATTGGCAGGTGAATGTTTTTAGTGGTAACAAATATGTTCCATAATCGACCTCAGACAACATTTTGGATTGTAAGATGGCAACTTCCGGTTTCTGAAAACAGCAGAAAATGACCAAATACCACTCAATATGAGTTTTTCTTTAACCAGTATGCTGTTCGAAATCCAGAAATTGTCTCCAAATGCCATTATGAAATCCAAAATGGCGACTTCCGGTGTCGGAAAAACAGCGGCAAATGACCAAATACCACCCAATGTGGGTATTTCCGGAACCGTAATGATGCACTGGAGCCACAAATCGACTTCAGACAACATTTTGAATTGTAAGATGACAACTTCCGGTTTCTGGAAAACAGCCTGAAATAGACGATTCTCATTAAATATTAGTATTTCTGGAACCAGAAAGATGCACAGAAGCTAAAAATTGATCACAGACACAATCTTGAATTTTAAGATGGTGACTTCCGGTGTCTGGCAAACAGCCAGAAATGACCAAATACCATTCAATATGAATGTTTTCGAAACCAGAATTACGCCCAGATGACAGAAATTGATTTCACAGGCAATTTTAAAGTCCAAAATGACGACTTTCGGCTTCTGAAAAACAGTCCAAAGTGACCAAATATCACCCACTATGAGTTTTTCTTTAACCAGTATCTTAAATACCATTTTGAAATCCAAGATGGCGACTACCGGTTTGTGAAAAACAGCCTAAAATAAACAAATACTATCCAATATGAGTATCTCTGGAACCAGAATGATGCAAGAAGCTAACAATTGACCTCAAGCACCATTTTGAACTGCTAAATGGCAACTTATAGGCAACAGTCGGAAATGACCGAATAATACTCAATATGGATATTTCCGTAAACGTGCATCATGCATAGAAACCAAACATTGACCCTTGACACCATTTTGAATTTAAAGACGACCACTGTTAGTTTCTGGAAAACAACCAAAATAACTAAATACCTCCCAATATGGGTATTTCTGGAATCAGATTGATGCCAGAGAAACATCTGAAAATGATGCCAAATACCAAAAGTCGAAGATTTTGTCATTTCGATAAAACCATTCATTTCAAACGATGTCTTTTGACTTTGATCATATCCTATGACCGATTCTTCGTGCATTTGCTGACTTTAAACACATCGCAAGGAATCAATGAATTTGGAACGTTCAAATAGTACAAAACCACATTTAAATTATGTTGAGACCACATATATCAATCAAAGCAGGTATAGTTTTAAATAGCCTTTGAATTTTTATTTCTTTCCATAACTTTTGAGCCACATATCAAATTGTTATGAAGTTTGTTATTTGTAAGTTTGAGAGATGACTTGTTCGTATGACACTAGTTATGTTCAAATAAGTCATGTAATCTTTGAAATAACAGACTTTCGTTGTTTTATTAACAATTTAATACATAACGGTGTCTTAAGTTCAATTATAATCAAATGAAATGGGAACGTATAGGGCAGCCAAACTTTGAAACCACGCGTTCAATCATAATTCATCAGTTAACCCTTAACTAGCCCGCTCATCTGATAATAACAATCAAATCGGTTGTGTAGTTTCTGAGATAATGAAGTTTCGTGATTTTCACAAGTCGGCACATTACAAATGTACAGTTCGATTACAGTAAAATTCAATAGGGTCTTCTGAGGCAGCTAGATCATTCATTTGACACTAATTTTGTGGAAATCGGGTCGGCCATCTCTGAAAAAAGTGAGTGAGTCCAAGTAGTCTTCGGAATATGTTCCTTTGCATAGCTGGATTTCACATTTTTAAACATAAGAGGCAAAGTAATAGTCCGACTGCAAAACAAATCAATAGGGTCTTATGGGGCAATTAGTCCTTCCATTTGACACTGTTTTTATGAAAATCGGTACAGCCATCTCTGAGAAACATGAGTGAGACTAAACAGTCTTCAGAACACGTTTCTTTTCATAACTTTTGAACCATAAGTTCAATCTTTATGAAATTCAAAACTTAAGGGTTTTCTAGGTAGCCCGTTCTTTTGAGACCAATTTTTCAAATCGGTTGTGTAGTTTCTGAGATATTGATGTTTCATGATTTTCACATTTTTAAACATAACCTCTAAACTAAAAATCCGAATACAATGAAATTCAATAGGGTCTTATGGATCAACAAGACTTTTCATTTGCAATTAATTTCATGAAAATCGGTCCAGCCATCTCTGAGAAAAGTGAGTGAGAATAAAATTCTGCACATACACACACACACACACACACACACACACACACACACACATACAGAAAATGCTCAGCTCGTCGAGCTGAGTCGAGTGATACATGCCATTCGGCCCTTTGGAGCACTTTTATACTTTCGGTTTTGCAAGTGATTGCTATACCTTTCTAGGAGAAAGGTAAAATAAACATGTTAGTTTTAGCACAGATAACTGATATCCAAGCTAGAACAAAAAACTCCTTAAATCGTGTGTAAGATTTCGAAATCTTACTCGTTTGGAATGCTAACGACATCTTTCTGAATCTTGCGACTTTAACTACTTTACTGATGGCAGCGCTGGATTATAGTCAAAGCTGCCAGACGCATGAAAATTTTCACAGATTATAGAGTCGCTGTTTTTGCAACGATATAACACTGTTTTTGTGAGGTTTGTGTATATTTTTTTTTCATATTTAACACTAAAACAAACAAATTTATCGCAAATATAAACTGGGATTGAATAAAATTGTCGATTATGTACAAATTACGACTGCTCAAAATTTCTACATTGAAAACCAGAAACCCTTTTTTACACATGAAGCAAAATTAGCTTGTATGTCTGTTCGGACACGACCTCCTTGGCCTAATCAATGAATCGTTACAAACTGGGCACGTGCCACGAGTTTGGAAGGAATCTTTGGTGGTTCCTATTCAAAAGGTTGCTGGTACGAGTAAAGTCGAAGAGTTTCGTCCCATCAACATGTTGCACACATTAAAAAAAAATTTAGAACTTGTTATCAAAGGCCAACTTTTAAATTATCCTCATATGAACAGTTTGTTAATACCAGAACAATCAGGCTATCGAGAAGGTCATTCTTGTGAAACTGCGTTGAATTTGGTGTTAGCAAAATGGAAAGAAAATATTGAGCGTAAAGAAACTATTGTTGCAGTGTTCTTGGATTTAAAACGCGCTTTCGAAACAATTTTTAGGCCCTTATTGTTACGCACAATAAAGCGCTTTGGTATTACAGGTACTGCATACAAGTGGTTTGAGAGCTACTTGTGTGACAGAACTCAACGGACTATTTTCAATGAATTTACATCTTTTCCCATGGGAAACATTCTTGGAGTATCTCAAGGAAGTGTATTAGGGCCCATTTTATTCATAATGTACATTAATGACATGAGACAAGTTTTACGTTTCTGTGATATTAACCTTTTTGCTGATGATACTGTACTGTTCATTGCAGCTAAAGATCTCGATTTTGCTATTATTCGCTTGAATGAGGACTTGTGTTCGCTGAGTAGATGGTTGAAATTCAAACAACTAAAACTGAATATAAGTAATACTAAATTTATGGTTATTTCGCGCAACCGTGTTACTGAAAATGTCTCTGTGGAAATTGACAGCGAGACACTTGAACGCGTACGTGAGATGAAATATCTTGGCGTGACTATTGATGACAAACTTAAGTTCAATATTCATATTGACAATGTCATCAGGAAAATTGCCAAAAAATATGGAATTCTCTGTCGTTTGAATAAAGAGTTGAGTACTTTTAGCAAGATTCATCTCTATAAATCAATCATCTCTCCCCACTTTGACTTTTGCTCTTCCATTTTATTTTTGGCAAATGAAACTCAAATATCGAGGTTACAGCGTTTGCAGAATAAAGTTATGCGGTTAATTTTGAGATGTAGTAGATTCACTTCCTCGGCCTTGATGTTGGATGCCTTGCAATGGTTATCTGTGAAGCAGCGAATTGTGTTCATGACGATGGTGTTCATTTTTGAAATAGTTAACGGATTGCTGCCTCGATATTTGTGTGATCGAATTGTGAGAGGAAGTGATATTCATAGATACAATACTAGAAACACGACAGAAATTCGAACACCAAATTTTATTTTTGGAGCTTCGCAGAATTCATTATTTTTTAAAGGAATTAAAGTGTTTAATTCGATGCCTACACAGGTCAAACGTGCAGCAACGCTACTTGAGTTCAAGAGACAATGTATTTCACACGTCAAAGCTGTTTTTTAGGCAGCTAAACAGAAATGTTTTACAATTCACGCACTAAATTGACGAAGTTTTCATAAGGGATGATTTTATGTGGACTTTTGCTGTAATAGCTTTTAGTATTTATTTAAGCATTGTAAAAACTATTATGTTCGTCCCGATGATAATGATGGATATTGTATTTAATGTAGTAGTAAAAAAAAAATAAATGAGAAGTCTACAAAGGTTTGAGAATCGCGCGCGTTACACAGATATAATTGACTACCTTTCTTAAATTAATATATGACATTTTGAAAAATAAAGGTTTTTTTTTATTTACATACATACAGATGTATTATGCTGATGTATGTTATGAAAATTGAGTTTTTGTGACGCGATAAACTTTTAAGTAGTTCTGGACATACGTCGGATTACTCGGGAAAATTATGACATGTTTGATTGTCTTTGGACGTTGAAATTCCTAGCTGTTCTAGGAATTTTTCGGGTTGGAAATTTTCTAGACTTCCCTAGGTGGGGACATCCTCATGAGTCTCATGTTAAGTTCACGGTTTACCTGTGCTTTGCTTGCTGAGTTCGGCGGGAATGGCCTTGTTGGGACTGTAGCAATTTAGCTGTGGGCTAGATTGGGTGTTGGCTTAATTCAGATGTGAATAATGTTCAATTGATTGAAAGAAGTAAAATAATTAGAACTTGGTAATCTTGGTCGTAGAACGGCTTAGAAATATGTGTTTAAATTTTTTTTTATTCAGTAATACTGCCGTTTAAGCATTGGAATATTATGAAGGATTTTATATCTGTATTGACAAAACCAGTCCGTTTTTTTTTTTTGCTTTCTGGTTTAATTGAGTAATAACTAATTATCTAATAGATAAATCGTCTACCTCAAATCTTTGTAGGGGTAAGAGGCGGGACCATCATCATCATCATCATCATCATCATCATCATCATGTTATCTGTGGTTTAAGTATTAGATATAGTTTCAGCTCGTAGTCGGCAGCGAGGATAAAAAAATTGCCTTTAGCTCATAGGATATTTTAGACCATAAGGCATTAGATATAGTTGGCTCCGTAAAACATTAATTTGTATTGTGCCGTGTCAAATAAATGTTTTGTGAACAAAAAAAACATTAGCCTCAGCAATCAATGTTTGCATAGTGTTGTGCAATTACAAGTAAGGTTATTGAAAGTAATATTATCTTGAAGATGCTAATGTAAAAAAATGCAACTAGGGTTGTCATATTGAGTTATTTATTATTTACCTATTCAAAGATCTGTACGGAGCATTTTGGTTTTCTATTGTCTTTTGAATACTCTATATTTAGTCATTTTAATGAATCTGAGAAGAACAGAGAATAGAGCTTAAAAATAAACAACGTACATTTATCTGTACAATGCACCAAATGTTAATACCCTGCTATCTACCTCTACCGACACGTACACAATTTGATTGTCCCCAACATCTTTGCAAACATTAGTTGACCTATTGGGACGGGGAGATTCTGTCAATTTTTTTTGCCACTTCTATACAAGATATCACCGCAGGCAGTTAGTGTCTACTCATAAAGTCTGTGCCAGGCGTGCTCGTATGTGATAGGTACATTGTTCGTGAAAACTCAACCTTAAAACTTTTATGAAATTTTTACTGTTGAACAATGAAGTGATAATGATAACTGAGGAATAACAAAATTGTCCATCATTTTATCAATTCAACGGCATATTGATTATTGTGATCCATCATGTGGTTACATTAGTATTACCGTTTGAAATCTTTCATTCCAACGCCACACCTTGATTTTAGTTTTCGTAGAATGTATCTCAATATAGTGCGGTTAGACGTAGTCCTACGTCAAAAAAGATCAAAGAAACAAAGGCTGCTAAATCATCCGTCAAACGCACGCAAAAACTTACTGATAAGCCTGCCTAACCAGCACAGAAGAAAAAGAGAAACATTTTGTTGTAATTTTTTTGATCATAAATGCCAAAAAATGAAAGTTGCGATTGGGTTGCAGACAAAATAAAATAAAAAAAGCAACTTTTTCTTTGAACCCCAACATTTTTTCTTGATTTCTCATGTAGAAAATATGTTCTAACATCATTTCAATATTGTTTTTATAAGGCGACATCCATTAAGTACGTCACGCATATTTTGATTAAATTTTATTCCCCCTGCCCCTATTGTCACATTTTGTTACACATTGACAACACGCCCAGGAGAAGTATGTCACGTCACCACAACTCCCCTCCCCTATAAAAACCGCGAGTGTCCTGCCCAAAGTGACTGCCAGTAAGTCTTTAGGTTCGATACTGACCTAACAAGTCATTCGTTGTGAGCTGGAATCCCGGCTCGAGAGAAACTGTTAGTGTCATCTCAACTGTTGGGATCGTAGCGCTATCCCCGCAATGTTGTATTTTGTTTTTTCTTCATCTATAATTTATTTGACACGGCACAAACACAAATTAATGTTTAACGGCGCCAATTATGTCTGGTGTCTCACTTTTTGAAGTATCTTAATAACTAAAAGCAAATTTTCTATCCTTGCTGCCGACTACGAGCTGAAATTAAATCTAACTTAAAGCTAGAATTTTCCTCATTAGAAGCACTAGTTTGTTGTTTGATGGTTTTCTATTGCCATATGTTACTACACTATCACGGGAAATGGAAATGAGGAGGCAAATCGACGCGGTGTACGTTGATTTGGTGAAAGCATCCGATACCGTTGCTCACTACCATGTCATCGAAAAAATAAGGCATATTGGCTTTCCGGAATGGATTTTGGACTGGATTCTGTCATACTTATCCGGCCGCCCGTCACATGTTGTAGTCAACGCAGCTCGATCCCGCACGTTTTGAATCACGTCTGGCGTGCCCCAAGGTAGTGTTCTTTTACCGCTGTTATTCAATATCTACGTGAATGATCTGTACCTGTTCATATCCTCGTTCAAACTCTGTTTCGCCGACGACCTGAAGGTATTTCAGGTAGTTGTGTCTACAGATGACCACACTGCCCTTCAGGAAGACAACAACATTCTACTGATTTAGTGTGATGATAATAGTATGCGTGTCAATAGTACAAAATGCAAAATGATATCTTTTACTCGCGCTGCCAATTTAGTTCATCACCAGTACAGTATAGGAGCTGAAGCACTTCAACGTGTCTCGTCTCTCTGTGATCTCGGTGTGACCATTCACAAAGACCTCAACTTCAATGACTATATCGGAATTATGACTGCCAAAGCTTTTTCTGTACTAAGGTTTATTCGTCGTCACGCTTCTGAGTTCACGGACATTTTTGCTATAAAATCACTTTATTGCACGTTAGTTGGCATTCTGGAGTACGCTTCGCCTGTTTGGTCTTCGCATTGCCTAGGTCAAAACCTCGCTGTTGAGCGCGTGCAGAAGAAATTTGTACGGTTTGCGTTACGGTCTCTTCCTTGAAACGACCCAGCCGAGCTTAACCCTTACTCTGATAGATGCACGGTGGCCACCCAACCGGGAAAACCGGGAGAACCGGGAAAAAAACTGGAATCGTTTGGAACCGGGAAAACCCGGGAAAAACCGGAAATTTCACTGAACATTACAAGCCGGGGTGAGATTGTGCCAGTGGGGGTGGGATTGTGCCATACAAACCCATTTTTTGCAGCCATCTCATGGCGATCACAAGACCAAAATTTCTTAAGTAAGTTTCTTCGAATACTTAACCAAAAAAGACTAGTCCTGTGACCCGGAAAAGATGGCTGACATATCTTACAGTGCAAAACACAGTTTTTTTTGTTTTTTTTTTTCATCTTTCTCTTAGAAGCTAACTTGACCAAGGTATGCTCCCCGGAAGTAGCATTCAAATGGCTCGAATTTTGCCCAGAGCAAATGGTTCACAACGATAATCTCGCGGGAACTGTAGCTGATAGATGTCGCCAAGAATAATCTCAACTATTGAGTATGCATTCGACGAAGACATTGCTGACTTGATACTTTTTGTAGAGATCTGATAGCTGCTTCAGGCAACAAACTTCCTAACTTTACTGTGTTTATCAAGAAGATTCTGATTCTATCGCATGGCAATGCCACGTTGGAGCGAGGTTTCTCCGTGAACAAGGAGTGCGTAGTCATGAATTTGGAATAAGACAGTCTTGTAGCGCAGCGCTTGGTGTACGATACAGTACAGGTTGCCAGAGGAGTACACGAAATTGATATTGATGAGGAGATGCGTGAGCTGCTGAAGTAACGTGTTTATATATTACTCTTTTATATATTACTCTTTTATATATTGAATCTTATCTGGTTGAGGTAAAAACGATTCCTTCAGAATTAATTTGGCCTAGAATTCCTCGGTAATGAGTATTATATGCGTTGTTTATAAGATACTTGTAGACATCTCCTCTCGGAAAGGTGACATCCGTCGCATTTTTCGATTTTTTGCAACTATATCTCTTGATTCCAATAAGGCTGAACACGCCAAGAAGTGACTTAGAGCATGTTGAGATGTAAATCGAAAGTCACGCTTTTTTATTCCTTAACTGCATGGAAAACTACAGAATTCAAAAGTACAATTAACCAGGAAAAATATTTGAACGAACCGGGAAAAACCGGGAGAAAACCGGGAATTTAATTTCGGGTTTTGAGTGGCCACCCTGTAGATGTCAACTTATATGTTTAAAGTCGCTGTCAGCCAGAAGTGTTAAAGCGCAGTGTCTCTTCGTTTTTGATATGCTTAGGGTTACCATTTGATCGGGGTTAAAAATCAGGACAACTTTTTCCAGTACACATTCAATGTTTTCTTTTTTTGAGGTATCAATAAATAAAACAAGTAATTTGAAATTTGCACTTCAAAATACACCAAAACACTCATTTATTTATTTAAAGTATTTCTCGGACGATCCAATTTTGCAACTTTGATTCAAAAGGCAGCACACGTAAACTGTTCAAAATTATGTCCTGATGTTTTACACGATTTTCTGATTTTTATTTTTATATATCAGTTGAACGAGTGCAATTTTCTGAGAAAAGCTTGATTTTTAAAAAAATGTTTATCGTTGTTCTTCGATTTTTGAATGAAGAATAACAAACTGCTCGAAATACCATAAATGACAGTTCTCTCATATACTGTACATGTGCGAAATGTCATTCAAGACATTTCGAGCAATTTTTATTCTTAATTTTAAAATCGAAAGAAAACGATAAACATTTTCTAAAAATCACGATTTGCTCAGAAAAAGCGGCTTTTTCAAATGATATATAAAAACTGGGTTTCAGCATTTTACGCGCCATAATGATGGACGCGTAATGCAAAGTTTGTAAAAAATCACCCACCCTTTTGACAACTCTACTCACTTCAATTTGAAATCTTCACATATTTTATCAAAAGAGAAATAAATCTGGCCACATTTGTGTTGCCAATTCCTCAGAAATCCCAAAACTGGCGTAAGCAGAGAGGTTCGCATATTACAAAAACGCATTATAGCGACCGCCATTATGGTGCGTACAAAGCTAGATAGCTATAGGACCCAAAAGTCAGATGTGTGACGATTGCAACGACTAGACAATTTCTCTTGACAAAATTCAACAAAAGAGAAAAATCGTTCGAAATGAGTCCGTTTCGTTCCGGAGTCAAAGTAAAAGTACTGAACAATCTTCAGCATTTCTGAACATCCGGCATCATTTAGAAAAATCAGGACAAATGCCAAAATATGAAAAATAAATCAGGACGCTCCAAACGGGTCTCAAAATCAGGACATGTCCTGCTTAATCAGGACGGATGGTATCCCTATTCAAGGGGCGATTGACTGCCCTGCGTTATTCGAGCAAATGCAGATAAATGTCCCTCCTCGTCGTTTTCGGAACTATACTCTACTGGCTCCCCGCTACCACAGAACCAATTATAGATACAACAATCCCCTGGAGAAATGTATTCGCTTGTTCAACAATGTGTACGACAAATTCGATTTCAACATGGCTAGAAATGTTTTAAAAAACCGCACTAGAAGACTAGTTTAGTTGGTAAAATATTATAGAAACAGTTGACTGCCGGTACCCGCATAACTGTCCCATACTGATTTTGGACACTTTTGAGTTATCATCGGGAATCGACTTAATTGTTATCATATTTTCTGGAAAAAAATTAAAATTGATACTTTTGTATGAAAAAACATGGAAAAAATACCAAGTTGTTTTTGTCCCATATTGAAAGTACCCGCATTACAGTCCCACTGCATAGTGGTACAAACTACAAACATATAATTTTGCTCCAGATTAGTGTATAACGGATTATTTTAAGCATATAGAAGTATGTCATTTAATTACCTAGACTAATGTTGTTTTTCTGTAGTACAATCTACGTTGTTTATAAGACACGACCGCAGAGTTAACGTAGAATACGACAGCCTGTCTTATGTCAATGTATTTCTTGGAATAGGTTTGGGAATACACTCAATTGGGGTTAATTAATTTAATATATAGTCTCTTTGCTCCAGATGACGTTTACCTCTGTAGCCGGCACCACGGTTTCACTTGCTACCGTATCCAAAACAAGAATGAAATTGCACTGTTTTGAGGCTGTCTTTTGTGTCGCGTTGCACTAATATATCTTAATTTAGGCAGTGGCTACGAAGAGGCTATAGACAACGGCAAATAGTGCATTCCCCATCTATAGTATAGCAGTTCAAATAACAATTTTCTGCATTTTACGATAGCGTAGATAATTTTACAACTGATTGCTGCAATTAGTAAGACTTGCACGAAAAATTATGTTATTCAGGCACACTAGCTCAGAAATTTTTCAGATAAACTTTGAGGCTTAGCTGAAGTCAAAAAAGGTTAATTGTGTTTGTCAATGCCATTTATTGACAACTGAATAATTTTTTTCAACATGGCAGATTTTTTATTTAGTTTTGAATGATTTACAGTGATAATTAAATTCAACATGAGGTGATTTATTTGCAATAACATATGAAAATTTTCATCGCTATACTACTAGCAACACACGCTATATAGCAAGCCACATATGCTATGAACATGCACAGACACTGTTACAAGCGTCACGCGGTAACAATGAAGATCGGTTGTGTAGTTTCCAAAATCGTAGCACTTTATTCGTTGCGAAGTTTAAGAGCCAGTTCGCGAGAGCCGCAACCGCCTTTCTGAGGGACGTTGTTTTGATGTTCTCCGATTGAGCTGAAATTTTCAGCGTTTGTTGGTTTATTCAAGGTAGGATGTTTTGCAAAATTTCAATTTTTTTCATTGAGGTTAAGTGGGGTAAAACGGCCATTGAAAACGATATGTCCAAAAACGTCCAAATACTATAAAGTGCAATAACTCCTGCTAGACTTGATGGATTTTCCTAAAAATTTGTGGTATTAATCTACACTAAGAGTACTTCAAAACGCATGGTCACAATATATGGCAAAGAGGTAAATTGACGAAAAAAACGCATTTTTCTTTTGAAAATTGTAGAGGCTTTTTGTAGAGCAACTCAAGAGCTTTAATGTCATGTATAAGTCACGTGTGCCAAATGGGGTAAAACGGCCCTAAAAGGTTTTTTTCAAAAAACCGTCAAAATCACTAAAATCACCATAGTTCCTGCTAGACTTAATAGATTTTATTGAAAATTTGGATTATCACTGTACCTTACCAGAACTACCTACTTTACCAGAAGGTACGCAATTTGGGGTAAAACGTTCCTCGAAGATTTTTTTTTTCGAAAAAAGCCGTCAAAATCACCAAAACTGCAAGATTTTGAGTTAGACTTGATAGATTTACTGAAAATTTAGATTATTACTTCAAGTTAATACGAACTTGAGGGCAAGATAACAAAAGTGACAAATAGATTTACAAAACGAAAAACAAAATTCTTGAAAAGTACTTGGCGATTTTCGGGGGGCTATTTTCTCTACAGAAAAGGTCCAGAACCCGAAGTTAGCATTTCATAAAAAGACTACAAAACTTTTTATATACATAATATCTAGATGCATCTTTTGAAAATTGACTAAAAAGGACTAAAGTTTTCCTTGACTTAAAAAAACATCAAACAAGGTAAAAGATATTATCGATATGACGGTTGCGAAAATAAATAATTCCAACCGAGTTCCTACTTATCCGTGGAGCAAATAAAATCGTTATTTGCACGATTCCCTGCAATATTTATGTAAGCAAACTTAGTGTAAAGGAAGATGGTGCTTTGATGAACGTGGAAGAACATCGTTTGCTTGTCGACTGTAGCAGTTAATTTTGTAGATTTATCGGCTTTATCAGTCCTTGTATAGAAGCAAAAACGATTTTTTGTTCCTTAATCCGACAGTTTCGGTGACTTTATTTCAAATAAAAAAAATCGTCAAAAATCTGTCCACGTGGTATGTGGATGGCCCCTTAGTCATCTTGCCCTGAAGTTCGTATAAACTTAGAGTAATAATCTACATTTTCAGTAAATATATCAAGTCTAACCCAAAATCTTGCAGTTTTGGTGATTTTGACGGCTTTTTTCGAAAAAAAACTTCAAGGAACGTTTTATCCCAAATTGCGTATCTTCTGGTAAAGTAGGTAGTTCTGGTAAGGTACAGTGATAACCCAAATTTTCAATAAAATCTATTAAGTCTAGCAGGAACTGTAGTGATTTTAGTGATTTTGACGGTTTTTTGAAAAAAAAAACCTTCCAGGGCCGTTTTACCCCATTTGGCACACTTTGCTTATACATGACATTAAAGCTCTTGAGTTGCTCTACAAAACGCCATATTCAGATATTTTTTCTAGTGATGTTGAGAAGAGTAGGATGACCCTGAAAATTGACAATCTTAAAAGAAAGATGCGTTTTTTCGCATTAGCAGGAGTTATTGCACTTTTTAGTATTTGGACGTTTTCGGACATATCATTTCCAAGGGCCGTTTTACCCCATTTAACCTCAATGAAAAAATTGAAATTTTGCAAAACATCCTACCTTGAATAGACAAACAAACGCTGAAAATTTCAGCCCAATCGGAGAACATCAAAACAACATGCGGTTGCGCCTCTCGCGAACTGGCTCTTAATGAGCTTTAATTTCCTACGGATACAAGTTTTCTTTAGATGTAGAATGTGTAGTTTTAATAATTTGTGCTTACGTTTAGTTTTAACCTCAATCTTTTTCTATAATTCGCTATCTGCGCTTGCCACTATTTTAGCCTGGATTAGTTTTAATAATTTTAATCAGGTTTAAGTTTTAAGTAATATAATTAGGCCTTTTACCTCAAGTTTCAAATTCACTAGCAATTTTTACCACCACCCAATATAAATTAATTTATGTTTAACTAGTTTTAATTCCAAAGTTTAGCTCCAATAAACCTAATATACCACGTTTTCAACTTTATACCAACTAACTTTATCGCCAAATCAATCCGCTGACGTATCTGACGTGCGCTGTCTAATTCGTCGCTCTCACCACAGTATATTGCCACCGGGAGATATACTGCCGTTCTTCTCACACTTAGGGCGCGCTAGTTACGACACCGAGGGGGCACACGAAGAAGACATGCTCAGCAGTCTCTTCCGCGCACTCGGGACACATGGGGGACCCCGCATGCCCGAATCTGTGTAGATACTGCCTAAAGCAACCATGGCCTGACAGAATCTGTGTCAGATGGAAGTTCACTTCTCCATGGCGCCTCCCGACCCATCCGGATACATCCGGAATAAGTCGATGCGTCCATCTACCCTTCACGGAATTGGACCACTCCTGCTGCCATCTGATCATCGAGAATGATCTTCTGGTACCTCGTATGCCCCTTGTGTCACGTTGATCGAAGCATTCTACGTCCTCCTTAATGGCTATGCTGATAGGCATCATGCCGGACAGGACGCAGATTGCGTCGTATGACACAGTTCGATACGCGCTCGCAACCCTCAGGCACATGAGCCTGTAGGTACTTTCCAACTTACCCCGATGTTTACTAGTACCTAGTGCTTTGGACCACACTGGCCCGCCGTATCTCAGTATGGACGAAGTCACGCTAGCTAGAAGTTTCCGCTTGCTGCCGTACACTGCTGAGCTATTGGACATCATGCGAGATAATGCTGCAATAGCCATTGAAGCCCTCTTACAGGCATATTCGACATGGCTCCCGAAGGCGAGCTTGTCATCGATCATCACCCGCAGCAGCTTCAGGGAGCGCTTAGAGACGATGGTGCAATTCCCGACACTGATCAACGCCTGTTGCTTCGACTTGCGGTTATTGACAACTGAAATCTCCGTCTTATGATGCGCAAGCTCCAGTTTTTTGGAGCGCATCCAGTCCTCGACGACGCTTATAGAGTGCGAAGCCGTCAACTCAACCTCCTCGATCGACTCGCCGTAGACCTCAAGTGTAATGTCGTCCGCAAACCCAACGATCACAACCCCTTGGGGGAGCTTTAGTTTCAGCACTTCATCGTACATGATATTCCACAGTACCGGGCCCAGGATGGAACCTTGTGGAACCCCTGCGGTAATTGGGACACATTTTTGACCCTCGTCTGTGCTGTAAACTAGCACACGATTCTGGAAATAATTTCCCAGAATCCTGTACAAAGATACCGGAATGTCTAGTTTCCGAAGCGAGTGGGCTATGGAATCCCAGCTAACACTATTGAACGCATTTTTCACGTCCAACGTGACGATTGCGCAATAGCGAATGCCCCATCTTTTACGCTGGAGTGCTACCTCTGCTGTTTTGGTGACGGACAGAATAGCATCCACCGTAGACTTGCCTTTTCGGAAGCCGAACTGGTTACTCGACAGACCGTTTGCACTTTCGGTGTACCTAACCAGTCTATTGAGAATAACCTTCTCGAGCACCTTACCCGCCGTATCGAGCAGACATATCGGTCTGTATGCCGACGGGTCACCAGGTGGTTTCCCTGTCTTCGGCAATAAGACCAGCTTCTGTCGCTTCCATCTCTCTGGGAATGTACAGTCATCCAGGCACTTCTGCATGACTTCCCGGAATAGTCTGGGGGCCTCTTTGATGGCCTTCTTCACAGCCAGATTCGGAATCCCATCCAATCCCGGTGCCTTGCTCACCTTCAGGGAGTTGGCGATCGCGATTAGTTCCTTATTCGTAACCGTTTCCGCCTCCTCTGCCTCGGCACGGCTAACGCCGTCACTCATATATTGGGTGTTCGGCAGGTTGGCCGACCACCTCTGGTCTGAGTTTGAGATACTGGAAAGTCGGTGAAGTGACTCGCCAGCCGGAGGCCAAGGATTTGGCTCGTGGCGTGGAAAGAGTCCCTCTATGATCCGCTCAAGCATCGCTGGTGATTTTTCTGCGGGCGCCATCGCACCCTTAGTCTTGGCCATCACCATCCTATAGGCGTTACCCCACGGGTTAGTGTTGGCACTAGCGCACAGTCTTTCGAAGCACGCACGTTTATTAGCTTTTATTACTCTCTTAAGCGCCGCTTTTGCGGAACTGAATGCCCCTCGACGATCTTCCCTTTCTTCGTCGGTTCGCGCACGTTGAATCCTTCTTCTCGCTTGAAGACACGCTCTGCGGAGGTCCGCTATCGCGTCGGGCCACCAGTAGACTGGTGGCCTTCCATGCCTAGGCTGGCGGTTCCTAGGCATAGTGGCGTCGCACGCCCGCGAAAGTAATGCAACAAGTTGATCAGCGCTCAGGTTACGAGTTCTGCTCGCCTCGTGTTCTAGTCTAATTGCTTCCGCAAATACCTCTTCGTTGAAGTGTGATATCCTCCACCCGCGAGGAGCTGGAGTGTTAATTCTACTCGCCACATGCGGTCTCGTTTTACAGTCTACGCTATAACAGACCGCCAGATGGTCGCTATGAGTGTAGCCATCGTCTACCCTCCAGTTCGTGATCAATCCTGGACTACAGAATGTCACATCGATGATCGACTCCGCGCCGTTTCTACTGAAGGTGCTCTTCAAGCCGACGTTGGCCAGATCTATGGTGAGCTTCGCCAAAGCCTCCAACAAGATCCGGCCTCTCTGGTTTGTGCGTCGACTTCCCCACTCAGTTGCCCATGCGTTGAAGTCGCCCGCCACTACCAACGGTGATAGACCGATCAGCTCCCCGGTGGCTCGGTCGATCATCCTTGCGAACTGCTCGGTAGACCGACGAGGCGGAGCATAGCAGCTGCAGTAGTACACTCCGTTCACCTTGGCAACCGCGTATCCTTCGTTTGAAGTTGACACTATCTCTTGAACCGGGAACCTGCTCGTCGTCCATATTGCCGCCATACCGGACCCGTCCGAAATCCAGTTACCGTTTCCGGAAGGAATTCGGTAGGGGTCCGAGATTATGGCGATGTCCGACAACGACTCAGTGACTGCTTGGAATAGCAGTTGCTGAGCCGCGAAGCAGTGGTTCAAATTTAGCTGTGTCACTCTCACGGCCGTGGCTTGCTAGTCGGCTTACCGGCCGTGCACCTCGGGCCTCCCATTATGTGCTTTGCGTCACGCTTCCCGGCGCACGCCAAGCACTTCCGGGGCTCTCCGCAGTCTTTGCTTTTGTGGCCTGCAGCACCGCACCGCCTGCATAGGGAGCTCCTGTCAGACTCCTTGCAGCTAAAGGACTTGTGTCCTTGCTCGAAGCATCAAAAGCAGACCTCCGGCGGCTGGTAGATGCTGAGTGGGCACATTGACCAGCCCACTTTGAGCCTCGCTACCTTTAGCGCCTGATTTCCGTCCACCTACGGAAGCCTGACAGTGGCGGTCTGGGTTCCCACTGGGCCTTTGCGCACTCGAACTGCCTCTGGTGCCACAACCACTTCGCACTGCTCCTTGAGGGCATCCACGACTTCGCATGCCTCGGTGACTTCGTCCAGTCATTTAAGTTGTAGGGTTATCTGCGACGTGAGAGCCTGCACTCTATCTCCAAGCGCCTCTTGGGCCAATGCCCGATAGGCTGGGCCCTTGTTTCTGGCTTCCTTGCGGAGCTCGACGATCATTTCTCCCTTGCGGGATCGGCGGATGCTACGCACATCTGCCCCCAGATCTTTGAGCTTCGCGTCGCCTCTCATTGCCTTAAGGACTTCCGAGTACTTTGACTCTTCTGTCTTAAGGATGAGTGCGTCGCCCTTATTTTTAACTTTCTTCGTCGCAGGATTTGTAACCGGGTGCGGTTTTTTGGCCACCACTTTTTGGTTCCTACTCCTTCCCGGAACCGTTACCCACGGGTTACCGGGAGCCTTCTGCTCCTCGGCTGCCACCGTGGGCGTTGCTTGCGCCACTCCTACACCGGTCTGAGGGCTGTTTGCGATTAAACGCTTCTTGGTGCCCCCGGGGGCCGTCTCTCCCGGGGACTGTCGCGTTCGTTTGGCAGCTGGTCCTGCCGCGCAAACCGCCGCAAACGTGCTGGCGTCCGTTTGGACCGACTTTGTCGCCAGCTCGGTCACATTCGTCTCCTCTTTCTCCGCAGCCGCAGCTTTCATTTCGAGCTCGGCATGCTCCATTTTCGCAGCATCGACGGAGGACATATATATATATATATATATATATATATATATATATATATATATATATATATATATATATATATATATATATATATATATATATATATATATATATATATATATATATATATATATATATATATATATATATATATATATATATATATATATATATATATATATATATATATGTATATATATATATATATATATATGGTGTGTGGCTTGCTATATAGCGTGTGTGGATAGCGTGCGTGGCTTGCTATATAGCGTGTGTGTATGTTTATAGCGTGTGTGTATGTTTATAGCGTGTATGCATGCCTGTAGCGCGTGTGTGCATGTTTATAGCGCGTGTGGCTTGCTATATAGCGTGTGTGGTTTGCTATATAGCCTGTGCATGTCTATAGCTTGTGTGGCTTGCTATTTAATTTAATTTTAATGTTATTCAATAATTTATCCGACAGTAGTCTTAATAAATAATAAAAATAGCGTCAAGTTTACAAAATATTCGAATTTTTCAACATATTCATAAACTTGCGGGATGGTTCGCCAAACTCAAACAAATCTTCTACGCTCAAAGGTCCTGATTGCAGCGGTTAAAGGTTCGTTAAATCCAAACGACATCCGATGGAATGCGGTTTGTAGTAGGCCAGTTGAATGTAAGAAACGTTAGAGGCACGGAAGTTTAGCTGAAACAAGAGCGTCGGCGAATCTATTTCGCCATTCAATATTTTGGCAACAGATGCAGCTTGCTGGATTTTCCGACGACGTTCGAGCGTGTCGAGGCCAAGTAATCGACAGCGGTCAGGATACGAAGGAAGATTTTCCGGGTCACGCCACGTAATGCCAGTCGGACAAATTTCTTCTGAACACGTTCGATCCGTAGACACCAAGTTAACTGATGAGGGTACCAGATCGAGCTACAATTTTCAAGGAGTGGTCGTACTAGAGAGCAGTATAAGGCTTTGAAGCAGTGAGGGTCTTTCAAGTCGCGGCCAATTTTTGCAATGAATCCCTGCTGTCGACTAGCGTGCGTGTCTTGCTATATAGCGTGTGTGGCTTGCTATATAGCGTGTGGCTAGCGTGCGTGGCTTGGTATATAGCGTGCGGCTAGCGTGTGTGGCTTGCTATATGGCGTGTGGCTAGCGTGCGTGGCTTGCTATATAGCGTGTGTGGCTTGCTATATAGCGTGTGTGGTTTGCTATATAGCGTGTGGCTAGAGTGCGTGGCTTGCTATATAGCGTGCGTCGCTAGCTGAATAGCGTGTGTGTATGTTTATAGCGTGTATGCATGTCTGTAGCGCATGTGTGCATGTTTATAGCGTGTGTGGCTTGCTATATGGCATACGTGGCTAACTATATAGCATGTGCATGTCTATAGCGTGTCTGTCAAATGTGCACCCCTTGGTGTCGTAACTAGCGCGCCCTAAGTGTGAGAAGAATGGCAGTATATCTCCCGGTGGCAATATACTGTGGTAAGAGCGACGATTAGACAGCAGACGTCAGATACGTCAGCGGAGTGATTTGGCGATAAAGTTAGTTGGTATAAAGTTGAAAACGTGGTATATTAGGTTTATTGGAGCTAAACTTTGGAATTAAAACTAGTTAAACATAAATTAATTTATATTGGGTGGTGGTAAAAATTGCTAGTGAATTTGAAACTTGAGGTAAAAGGCCTAATTATATTACTTAAAACTTAAACCTGATTAAAATTATTAAAACTAATCCAGGCTTAAATAGTGGTGATTTTGGAAACTACACAATCGATCTTCATTGTTACCGCGTGACGCTTGTAACAAATCTTCAATTTCGTTAATCGAGTAAGGATGTCTGATATTGCAAACCCTGCTGATGCTGTCGATTCAGGTGAGAGCTTAGCTAGTAAATTCTCTAACGCGGAAAAAGAACAAACACCCCCACCCCTCCCCATTTGACCCCGAAAAGGAAAATAAACATTCAAATAAAAATTCTCGTAAAATTCCCAAAGACTTGTTTTACAATTGTCGAACGTGCAAATCGGAAGATAATAGCCGCATGGTGCAATGCGATGTCTGTGATGAATGGCATCATTATAGTTGCGTGGGTGTCGATCAAGACATTGAAAACGAGCCGTGGTGTTGCGTAAAATGCAAGAGAGGGCGAAGAAGAAAAAGCAAAAATCAAAGTCCACAAACGCCACAAAGGATAACAAACCAAATTCAAAAGTTTCCAGTAAAGTAAATCCGTCGTCGAAATCGATAGAAGAGTAGAAATCTTGTCAACCGTTTCGGTCTCAAAAGGCGAAATTAATAACTTCGGCCGCATCGAGAAAATCATCCCGCGCACATCTGGAATTCCAGTTACGTAAACTCGAGGCTGAACAAACACTGTTGGAGCAAAAGAAAAAACTGATCAAAAAACAATTCAGTGTACTTGAGGAGTTGGCGCATCTTGAGGATGAAGACAAAGAAGTAACAGCTTGATGAGCTGAACAATCATTCCAAAGTCGAAGAGTGGCTGAGCGATGTCTGTGAACAAAGTGATGAAAAGAGCCTGACGGAGAATAACAGCGATGAAGACACCGACAAGCTGGAACCAAGCGACAATCTTTGAGCGATTTGATCCCGAAAAGTAGGTCTACCCTAAGAATGAAATGTGCTAGTAAGCAGAGGAGGTTAACCAGCCGCCAGGAAATCTGCAGCCTGACTCAAAACCAACTTACTGCTCGCCAAATCATCGCAAAGGATACGGATAAATCCGGTTCGCCCAGAAGAGTGCCCAATATTTTTTTCCACGTTCGAACGCACTACTCGCATGTGCGGTTTCTCGGACGACGAGAACATGATTCGTTTGAGAAACTGCTTGATATATATATA